>NC_083642.1:25164491-25340587 GCF_963576545.1 Limanda limanda
CGAGGAAGGACTGAGCTGAGATGAATTTGTCAAACTGGACACTTTTATGAGCAGTGCCGTCACTGAGACCTTTGCTTATATTCCCACATCCCTCTGAGTATTGCCACACTCCACCCAACTTGAAAAAAGAATATCAGCTACCATCGAGCTATTCTTAGAGATCCACTGCACCAAGACACAAGTCTACTATAACTGCAGTTGTTGACAAAACACAACACACTGTATCCAGCTACTTGAAAGTCCTGTGGGGATTACAGCCTCGGTGCTGTGCCCGGATACATTTCCAATGCTCTGTCCCGAGTAAAAAATCTCTACGGAATCTGTGTGCCACTCTGTTACCCCATGATAAGAATAACTGGACAGGCATAGCGGTGGCTCACCCTCATACCACACAATTATCTCAATTAACACTAGCCACAGGGTCAGCTGCAGGCCTGAGAGAAGCTGCTGTTATGGATTCATCAGATGGAAACATGGTTGGAGGGAGGAGGGGGAAGAGGAGAAAAGAGAGAGTTGATAATGTAACGTGACTCTGGTGTGACTCTCTAGGCCGTTGCTGCTCATTCCATTGTTTTATATTTGCCTTGGCAGGAACACGAGACCTCATACGACTTAACTTCCATTGCATCCTGGACACTACTTGTAAACCTAACAGGACTTAGCCTGCTAGTCCTCATATGTGTCTCCCTGCAGCAACCTGCGCTGCCAACACAAGTAGCACGAGTCAATATTGTCCAAGGCAATTTTTTGCAATGCTAAAAGTCCACAGCCATGGTGTCAGCTGTGTGAAGTTGCACTTCAGGGTATTGTGGGGGTCAGAGCTAAATGGTAGCTCACAATAACAATTCTAACATGCTGATGTTTAGCAGCTAGAATGTTTATCATGTTGAACATCCTAGCTGGAGTGCTGCACACTCAACCTTATTTGACACTGAGCACAAAGCACATCTGAGTGAGTGATGTGAATGTCATAGAATTGGATATAAATGTATACAAAAGTAGTTATGATTCATTATCTGGGAACAATAAATCTACAAAATGTTGGTCCAATCCTCTCATACTTGTTGAAATATTTCACTGGTGGATTTTTTGGACACTAAGTACTGAATTCTGTGGTTAAATAAGACGGTAATCTCATGAGAACACTCGAGAAGTTGAGATGTGGTAATTCATGAACACCACAGTCATTAGGATCCATCGTCTAGGGACCTCTGTCAAATGTCATGTCAGTCCATCTATGATCATAACTTAAAAACCAGCACTATACCAACCATTAAAGAGTATCATAAATCTGTATGGGGCATGACTTTCGTGAGCATACTGTACCTAAAACTGAGTTGCATAATTTTAACAAATTTATCAAAACAAATTTCTCCCCTTATCACACATTGAAAAAAATGAAATTGTTGGGAAAAACTTGAAAAATATGTAATTTTAAAATTAAAGTTAGCAATCTTCATGTAACTGAAATTGAACAAACTTAACTGTTTGTGTGTTACCAATTTAAGTAGTTTTTTTAAGGTGGCCAAACAGTCTTTTTTGAGTGTATTAACCCTTTTAGTCTGCAAAAACCCAACCTAAGTAAGTATCAGTTTAAGTCAGCAACAACCCTGTATATCAGATTGTTGGTCAAAATTACACAGAACACAAACAGTTTCTGCTCCTGCATGCTGTTAATTAATCTACTTGTGTATGTTTGGATGATTCAGACATCAAGCTACTTCCTCCTTTAAGCCATGTGTGCGACCATCCTAAATATGAGAGTGGATGAACAAGAGATTAACAGACTCTCTCTACATCACCACAGAGAAGACAGGTCCCAAAGGTCATGTGGGGAATAGGCACACACCCGCCAGAACCCTCTATATAAAGGGTTGCATCAAGGAGAGGGTCTGGAAGGTTTTATATTCTTTTATTCTCCATTATCCCTTTAATTTACTATACCCTTTACCTTTCAAATTAATTATTCTTTTGAAATTGTTTTGTGTTTAATTATAACATTAAAAATTAAAAAAAAGGGCATAGTGCAAATACATTCATAAAGCCCTTCACCTCTAAAAGCCTGTTGTGTTTCTTGTCACATTTGGTAATAACTGCTACTTTTTAAATAACCCATGCAATTAAGTGATCATTAGAAATATAACAAATAACTTTTTTTACATCAAATTAATTAATCATCCAATTATTCCATCTCTATTTGCCACTAACAATGCTCGTCTTCGTTCGATTTCGAAATAAGCTCATGAGTCGGAAAATATTGACTTGTAGTTTTGAGGTCAGAGGTACAACACTGTTAGGAGGTGAGCTCCTGCCAGGAGGTGGCATGTCAGTCTGAAACCAAATCTCCACAGCCTGTCTTCACCCACTCTGTCAACACTTGCACTGCTGTAAACCCCATTCCTCCACTCCATCCACTTACTAACCTTTCTATATTAAGCCCCGCTGACCCCCCTCCCCTTGTCCGACCACATCAGTGCTATACATACACACTTGAGCAGAGGTATTCTGTAGTACATGGCACCTTCACTGACCAAAGGTCTCCAGTTACTGTTTATTATGACATAAATTTTTATGTGCATGCAATAAAACTACAGCCACCGAGTCTGTTTACGTTACATTATATTTGGTATTAAAGAGATTTTCACGGGTTGGTTTGATTCTCCCTGCTGGCAGCGGGAAAATACTGTGAGCCTTCACGAGTCCGATTTACAGGGTTGAACTTCAGCATGAGTCTGGTCCACATTTACAATGCTTTATATACTGTCTTCCCAATAAACTCACCACTGATTGTAGCACTCGCTAGCTTTTTCAACAGAGAAGAAGAAACACACTGAATTCAAAAAATATCTTCAAGAGAAGAGAGGGCCTTAGGAGGTGTGTGTACATTTCTTGAGAAATGGAAATAGTATGTGTTAAGAGAGGTTAAGTGTGTCCATCTCCAATCAAGTCACAAATACAGTTGAAAAGACCTTTACTATATACACCAGCTAATAATCTCAAAACCTGCTCTGTGGTGGTTCCTGTGTCTTCAGGACACAAACACACACACACACACACACACACACACCCACACACACACACAAACACACACACACACAAACACACACACACACACACACACACACACACACACACAAACACACAAGGACATTTATTGGATTTACATTGTTTTCCTGGAGACTTACTCTTACCTGAACCATAGTAACTATTTGCCTAACCCTTATTCTAACCTCAACCTTAACCTAAACTGAAACTGAATCTAATCTTAATCTAACCTTAAAACATGTCTACACCTTGAAACTGAATGATTTATGGTTTGAGGATTTGGTTTTGTCCCCATAAGGAAGACAAGTCCCCAAAATGTGATAGTGTAAACAGATCGAGGGTTTCCACAACATGAGTAATACCTGGATCACACAGACACACAGGGAAAACCATGCCAACCAATCTGTTGAGGCTGGTAAATCTCCAGAAGAAATCTGGTAAGTGAACCTTGAGTAAAACATTTGTAATGAACTGTGAAGCTCAACATGTGCTATTAATATAATGAACTGCAGTGAGGATTTGTTTTTGTGAGTAATCATATATGTTTAAATACAATTACAGATATTACCTAACCTGTTGAGGCAGCTGGTCGCCCACCATCAGTCTGCTTCTGTTTCTGTCTGAGGTTTCAACCTGTTTAAAAAGGGAGATTTATTATCTCTCCACTGTCTCAAGTGTTCGCTCATTGCTGTTGCGTGGTTTCTCTCTACAATGTTCAAGGCATTAACGTTTACTCTACTGAATTTTATATTGCTAATTGATTGATTTACAGTAGCTGAGATGTTTCAAACGGGCGCATTAATGGAAAACAGAAATGCAAAACCAACAACACAACTATAAAAGCCACAAAACGGAAACGCAATTACAACGAAAGTGAGCATCAATGCATTACGACAATACATTTTACTATATTGGTATTATTATTATTATTAATATTATTATTAGTATTATTATTATTATTATTATTATTATTATTATTATTATTATTATTATTATTATGGAAATCATCTGGTGACTTCCTCTGTTACTTGAGACCCCCTGACCCCTTATTTGGGAATCTTAACAAAACTCTTAGAAACCTCTTTAAACGCTCCTCTTTTGGCCACTTGTGTTCAGGAAGTTGGCACAACACTGTGGCATTGCAGAAGGTCCAGCGTGTCACTGCAGTGTAAATGCTGATAATTTGTAATTAGTGATATTATACCTACAATCAGAGATTAGCACCATCATGACAGTAATTAAACAAGAGTTATGTGAATTATCATTCTGAAGGGTGTTGTAATCTTAAACCCTCAGAAGTTTAAAGCGGCAGCTGAAGAATGCCGTTGGGAATGTTAAAGCAACACGTCTCTCTGTGTGTGTGTGTGTGTACGTTTGTGTGTGTGTATGTGTGTGTTGGACTTAAAAGATACAGTTTGTCACGCTAAAGTCATCTTTACGTAGAATCATGACTGTTGATTATTAAAACGGTTCTTCCATAGCAGTTGCTCACACTGTGTGTCTGAACATCTCTATATTTCAGATTGTGGCGGGGGGGGGGGGGGGGGACCAGTCTCGCACATCGTGCCTAAACACACATTCTAAGCCATATAAAAAGCGTCTGTAAACAAGCTGAATGACCTACATGTCATGTACAGGCGATTTGTGCACGTAGAGTGAAGTCACAACCTTTCATTAACGGCCTGGCCAGTGTTCAGACCAGCTGTCAGATATATTCTTTGATAAGACACTTTTGGAAATGATGACATATTGATGTGTCTTCACACAGGGCTAAATTTCAAGGTTCAAGCGTTAAACTAAATGTCACATGTCATCCGGCCTCCTGTCTGTCCTATTGTTCACAGCAGCTGTGTGGGACGTGCAGGTTTGTTAGGACTTCACCATTCAAAACACGTGCTGTCTGTAAAGTTTTACATCAATTAAATAATAATAATAACTTCGATACATAAGATACATACCCGAGAACGCTAAATAATAGTAGACATTTTATCTTGGTTAATGACACAAGTGGCCAAAATAGGAGCGTTTAAGAAGGATTACTAAGAGTTTTGTTAAGATTCCCATATTCTTGGTCAGGGGGTCTCAAGTAACAGAGAGGAAGTCACTAGATCATTTCCATAATAATATTAATAATAATAATAATAATAATAATAATAATACCAAAACAGTAAAAAAAAACAAAAAAACAAATAGTTTAAATAAAAATATTTTCATTCAATATAAAGACATGCAATTAAAAAAAACCTTCTGATTTAGTGAGCAGACCTTTATCTGAGTGCCATAGGTTACTGGAGTTACTGTGAGGCCAGGGCATGGAGGGATTTATAGGTGAGGATTATCCTCCAGGAATGAGCACAGACATTTTGAGGAACTGTTGCTATAACCTGAGAAAAACAAAACCATGCATACATATACCTGACTGGTGGCAAGCATGAACTTTACTTTATTTTCCTTTATATATGGTAATATAAAGCATATTTAAAGGAACAAATATATAAGTTTTTCACTTCTTCTTTTAGAGTAATTCTTCTCAAATTCCAAAATTCGAGTGGAGAGCCAGAATTATTCCTTTTCGTTAGTCAAAGAGTTTTACCATATACTGTCACTGTTATTTTTTTGAAACTTAACATGTTGACTATTTCAGAGTTATTTCAGTCGTTAGTTCAGTCAGACAACTCACGTTCGAACATTTAGTGCAGCATTACAACAGATTGAGTGTTTAGCGTCTAGGCTTCAACTCAGGGGTGGACTGGCCATCGGGCATACCGGGCATAATCCCGGTGGGCCGTTGACCCAATGTGGGCCGGTCTGGTCCGCTATGTTGTTGTTTTGTTTTTTTTCTCTTCTTCCTCTCTAAATTCCCTCCAATTGGGCCGGCCAATTGGCTACAGAGGGCTAGCAGTGTGTTGCCAGCATCGACACATATTATTGGTCTATTGTTTGTCATTGTCAATCAATCATGGGCTGACAGGCTCAGAGAGCCCTGACAGTGCTGTCAATCACAACACAAACCAGGGTGGGGCGGGACCTCATTGCATTGGCGGTGGGAGTCGCGGGACGGGCTGCTGCTGAAACAGAAACTTAAAATGGATAATAAGAGTAAAAAACGCATCGGGGAAAAAAAGCAGAAGTCTCTGGAGGTGGAGGCTGCTAAATGTGCCAAACTGACGGACCTATGTGGTGCCGGGTTCACCAGCCCAGCAGCAGCAGGTGCGCCGGGAGACGAGCGAGGAGGACTCGACAATGATGAGCGAGTGGAGGCAGACATGTGAGCGCGCATTTTCAATTTTCAATACATTCTCCAAACTGGCTCGTTACTTGAGCAGCGGAGGTTGGCGTCGCACGCCTCTACCGACGGCGCACCTCTCTCTCTCTCTCTCTCTCACTCGCTGCCCCCTCCCTCCTGAGATGTGCAGGTCCCGGTGGCGTGTTTGCCGTCGGGGGGGGGCAGCGCGAGAGGTTGGTCTATCCCTCCGCAGGTTCACCTTCAGAAATCTTGTTACGACTTTTACTTCCTCTAGAATAGGATAAGAGATAGTGTCTTATTTTGTGTGCCTATAGTATAGTGGTTATACTGTGGTTTATTAATGTTCTTGGGCAGACACAAGAGGCACTTGTTTATAGTTAAATAGAAGTTCAGATGCACTGGTCCATTACTATTTGAACCTCAGCATCTAGGGTTCAAAATTGGTAAAATTATACATTATATGCATATTGTTGTTGTAATTTTTCAGTCAGTTGAGATAAATCTTGAGGAGAAACATTTTGGGTTGTTTTGTGTCTGTATAGACCTACTATAAAAAGCAATTTGCATTTTTAATTTTAGTTCTTGTACTTTTGATACTTAAGTACATTTCAACACCAGATACTTTTGATACTTAAGTACTTTTAATATGAGCTACTTTAAATTGACGTAACTTATGTCTTCTAAATGTCTTAATGGCAGATGTGCTCGGCTAATTATGTGGGCCGGTCTGAGCCAAAAAATGCCCGGGCCGTTTTGTTCTCCCAGTCCAGCCCTGCTTCAACTTAATCACTCCCCCCTATGATTACACAGGAATGATTGGAGTGATGAGCAAATACTTGTAACCCCCCCGTTGGAGCCTACAGGTGGATGCTGGAGGGGTGGAGGGGCTGAAGCACCTGGTGGCAATACTGCAGCAGCAGTGCGAGCAAGAGGGGTTGATGGGAAATGTCTTTCTGGTTAAATAGACCACCTGATAAGGTGGGTGTGTAGTATAGATGGTTGTGGAGAGTGAGGTATGTCACATGATGCATGTCACATGATGCATGTCACATGATGCATGTCACATGATGTATGTAACATGATGTATGTAACATGATGTATGTAACATGATGTATGTACATGATGTATGTACATGATGTATGTAACATGATTGGCGCAGCGCAGCTCGAGTTGCCTGCCGGAACTAGCTTGCCTGTGTCGCAACATTTTTTACTGACAGAGGTCAGCACTTTTTTTCTGTGTCTGTTGCTCAGTCCAATATAGCGAAGTTAAAATAATAAAATTATCAAAATGATGGGGTGGTGATTTTTGGGGTTAACTAAATACATATTTGTGAGGTATTAACGGATTTCCCATTAATCCTTGAAGACATCATTACACGATAATTGATTAAATAAAACGTCTACATCAGTCGAAAACAGATCATGTTTTGGCCTCTGGTTACCTTTCCACGCTGTGTGTTAGTAGCTAGTATTCCCTCCTGTTTATTTTGGAGAAGATAGTCTCGGTTTAATTTCCACTGCAGGTCAAACCTAGGAACATTTTGAATGCCTCTCTAATATTAATCATGGAAAATAATACTAATCTTTTCACTGATACCCGTGAACTGACAGCTGGAGCTACACTGCAAGGTGCATGTTAGTCAAATTGATCTCAAAATGTTAACCAAAGGAGCAGTGAGAGCACGGAGCTGGTTTGTCAGTCCAAACAGCCCTGTAACTCAACTCCTGTGAGATCATGAGGACAGCAGTGGTATCGTAATGGGATGGGAAGTTGTGATACAGACGCCGTCTGGCGCCTCCAACACTATTCCGCACCATCCTGGTATGTAAAAGATCCCAACATAACATGAGCACATGTCTTTGGTGACAGCGTAACATGATGATCACAAACTTCAAAACACGAGCCACAACATAACTTTAATCGCTGATGGCAGCCTGAGCAAAGCATTACGGGATGCTTTTATAATCCATGTGGTAGAAAAATGGATACATCAAACTACCTATAACTGCTATTATGGTAATTTATGTTTCCCACCTAATGTCCAACCACTTGATTTGGAAGGGTCACCTGTAAGAATCCAAGCTTTGTACCAGTTATCTCCAACAAAATGACATTTGTAGCTTTTGGGATAGCGAGCAGCTCTGAACATGTCGTGACTGACACCTCATTAACCCACCACAACGCTGCAAAGGCCAACTCTCCCAAGTATCTGTTTCTCTGTGGCGTTGGTCCTGCTTGCCTGGAGGCTCGGTGCCCCCAGAATAACTACCAGGGGTCACACTGTTGAGTGAGTGTACTGTTAATCAAACACTGGCCAACAAATACACACACATACACGCACACACACACACACACACACACACACACACACACACACACACACACACACACACAGACACACTTTATCCACGCACAGGTGCACACAACAACACTCCATTAGTGCTGCCTGAGGTGTAGGCAACACCCCAGGGATTTGTTTGTATGTGTGCTACAGCTTGAGTGCATTCATGGCTTATAGTCGAGGACCATGAAGGTAAGAATCTCACTGGGCTGCTCCTGGTACTGCTTCAGCCTCCCACTATGGGGAAGGTTGTAACAAACACACACCCCCCCACACACACACATGCACACACACAAATCAGATACTGTGAAAGCAATTTGGGTTAGATAATCAGTCTTATATGGAGAGCAGCCTCATGCATTTTTGGGGACAGTGCAAATGACAGTCATGAAAAAGTGATGGTGGCTGGAAAATGATATACAGAGTCTAGAGGGTACTTTGATTGACTACAATAAAGTCATCATAATACAACAATAAATACATAATATTAAATTAGCATAAGAATCAAGAAAAAGAAAATAATGCACAGACATGGATGAAAGTACATATTTTGTGAGGAGAATTATCTTGTATTGTATTCTCTTGTATGTATTGTCTTCAAATTATGACTTTATTCTTATACCATGTGACTTTTTCCCCCCCGAATTATTAATTTACTATTGCATTATGATTTTTTTCTTTATAATCAAAGTTATTATCATTAAGTTTTTTGGTGTAAAATTATGTATTTAGATGTTTTTTCCCCTTTAAGTGACTTTGTTACTCCGTCATAGGCTGTAACAAGATTTAGAATTTTTATTTTTTTATTTTGTCACTAAACTCTAGCTTAGTAGTTCAGTGCATACTAACATGCTCACAACGACGATGCTACTGCACTGATGTTTACCAGGGCGAATGTATAATAGTCAAGCAATTTATTCGATCCTATGTTTTACATGTAAAAAGTTTGTAAAGCAGCATGTCAATTTGGTTAAGACGAATTTATCCTCTAACCTGTTGTAAAGTAAAAGTATAAAGCAGCATGTAATGAAAACACTCATATTTGTTTGAAGTACTGACCAAACCTTTTAAAATGCATTTATTCAATTACAGTGACAAGTAGTTCCCTTTTAGTGTTCCAGTAAATCATTTAAGCCAGTGTCTTAAGCTCAACAAACAGGTGCAGTATTGAAAACTCATGTGTAGTATCTGTATTCAAATTCCCAAATCACTATGTGTGACTGATATGAAATTTCAGGCATTATCGTGCAGCTGCAATAAGTAGTGAGCTCAGTGAGAGGAAGCTGTGAGGCTCAGATGCACTTCTGAGTCGACCTACGCTCTACACTCGTGTTTGTGTGAACGGTGGAGACAGAGCAGTGAATGTGTCAAGCAGGAAAAAGGTTTAACATGAGAATCAGTGACATCTGTCTGGTGGAACTAAATGTTGATGCTTCTCATGTGCATAGGCAATACATCTGGTAGATATTAACGTGTGTAGCTGACTGTGTGTGTGAGTGTGTGTGTGTGTGTGTCTGTGTGTCTGTGTGTGTGCCCTTTGCAGAGACAGTTTGTAATCAGCTGTCACAGTGGGCTCTGTCAGAATTGCAGCAGTTGGGAGCAGACCTTCGTGCTGAGCAGTGAAAAGCTCTCAGGTCCACTCTGAACTCTGGCACACGCAGCAGCAGCAGCGGAGAAGGTGGACGACAGTAAGGACAAACTTTCCACCTGCACTCCCACAACAAAGAGCTGCCTTTTGACAGTTGTGCGCATGGTGGTGTGAGTCTCTTTCATTGTGTGTGTTCGGTTTACCTGTTTTCAGACTCACGTGACTGTATCGGGATCAGACAAAAAGGTAAGACCTACAAGCAACCAATTATAAATCATGGTTAATATGAATACATATCCACCACTCCTATTATTGAATAAAACTTCACTATAGTTAATGAAGAAATAAAACTAGTAAAAGTATAACAAAATATTTTAATGCACTAGGCCACTTGGACTCCCCATTTACACAGTGGTTTAATGAGTTTGAATGTATCAGTGATTTAATAATACATATAACTTAGGCCAAGGCCACTTTACAGAGAAAGGAAAGTCAGAGACTTACAACATAACGTAATGAATATAAAATTAAATGCATGTCTAAAAGTGTTTTGTGTGTTTTACATTTACTGTGTATTTTACACAACTGCACATACACAAGGCCCAGTCAGTAGTCATTGTTGAAAATAAGTATTTGTGCAAATTATAATATAATTTGCTGAAGATAATGTGAAATGTTTTTTTTATGTTTTTCAAAATGTATTATGCTTTGTTTCTAATTACAGTTCTGATAGATATGCCCAGCGGAGACAAAGGTCTAATATACTGTACTCTTCATGTGTAACTACATACAATAATAGTGTCATACTGTTGCATTCTTGTCTTTTTATATATCAGATACTTTATGACATATTCTCAGATTATACTCAAACAAAACATACGACAATACAATGTGTTTAGTTGAACACTTTAAGTTACTTGAATTTCATGTTTTACTTGACATATCTTTGAGCTAGAGCCATTTTGTATGAATGTAAACTAATTGACATTTGAAAGTATTGATTTGTCCTGTTTTTAATGATTTGATTATTTTATAATTTGTGAAAAAGCTTCACAATCACTTCTTGGTTCTGGCCGTGTGTAGGTAGAGATGATTGAGCTGGGCCTCGCTGACGGGAGCCTGATTGATGAACTGATGGAGCTGACGGCTCAGAGCCTCAGTCAGCGGGAGATCCAGGAGCACTTCAACATCGTCAAGGAGATCGGCAGAGGGAAATACGGCAAAGTGCTGCTGGTGACACACCGCTTCAGGGGTATTACTGCACTTTGATATCTAATACTCGTCTATGTAACTAATCTTGGCTATTTAATACTAGATTTGGATCATTTTATTTATATCTGTGATTGTTCAGAACTCTGGTTGTCCTATTATCGAAACATGATGTTTTACACTTAACAACTTAAACTTAAAAGTTGTTTAGGAATTATGCAATTGGCATAGAGCAGTTCAACCGCCAAAAAATCATTCCAGGCACACAAAACACCTCTGAAACTTTGCTTTTTATGTTTTTGCTGTATATGAAGATGATGCATATTTGACAATGTTGCAACTGGATATAAATAAAGATCTAAGGAGAGAGAAGGAAGGACCTTGGAAAGACATGTAATGGTATATTAGATAATTATAACTGTAAACAGCAAATGCAGAGTATCAGTGCAGTATCACAGAAGTGCTCATAGATATTTTAATGCTGTTATTAGACATTAGATAAAGGAGGTGTGAATGAGCAGTGCTAATAATAACCACAGTAAAGTATGGATGGTCTGCAGGGACCCCCATGGCCTTGAAAGTGATGCCCAAAGCCTCGACTAAGCTGCCGGGCTTTCTGCGAGAGTACTGCATCTCCTTACACCTGTCCTGCCACCCCTGCATCGTGGGCGTCTTTGGCATCGTCTTCCAGTCTAATGAGCACTACTGCTTCGCCCAGGAGCTTGTCATTGGCAGGGACCTATTTGCTGTCATCCAACCAAAGGTGAGCCAAACATTGGCCCAACAGGACTAATGGTTCTATTTTAACACAGACTATCTGTTATATTTGACCACAGTCTCAAACACAAACTGGGAAGGATGTAAATGAACCTCCCGCCCCCCGAAAAAAATAAACCTCTAAAGTCATTTGGCTTCCGGAAGGAAGCTAGTGTGGACTCATTAGGAAGCTTTTGATCTTCCTTTGCTTTCACAAGTGCATAGGCTATCAAAGAATTAAAGGGTGGACGCACAAAAAGACCATCTTTGTAAAACAAGCAGAGTGTATGCGTTTTGAGTGCCCATATCTGTATGGGCATTCTACCATCTTGATAATGCACCTTTAAATCTCATTAAAACAATTGTCCAATCGATTTAAGATAGCAATACACAAACAATGCACCTGATCACACCTCATTTAAATACCAAGTAGGATTATCTTTTTATTCAGTCATGAAAACATAATCAATATTATACACATAGTCAACAATCTATGTACAAGGTGACTGAAAAGGCACAGACAGGCGTAAGATGCTTATACAGTAAAGGCCTGTCCTATGTTTTTGTCCATCTAATTAGTCCTCCAGATTAAAAAAAAACAAAGCAAAACACACAAATTATATACACATTTTGAAAAAAAATCATCTGTGTTTATCCGGTTTAATCTCATGAAACTTGCACGATTTGTATGTAATCTTGACACATGGAAAATTTGCGCCATGTTAGGTGTGACCTCACCATTAGCCCCATAGGTCCCATCAGCACTCTATCAGTGACTCTGTCAGTCTGTCACAAAGGGTTCTCTGCACCAACCTTACCAAGGAAAAATAAATGTTATGTTTTAACCTATGATCTAGATAAAATCAATATAATCAATTTTCTGCACCTAGCAAGTGAAAATGGCGATGCTAATACGCTTGGAGAGTGGATGTACTGTAAGGGAACAGTGGAGCCATGTTTGTAGTTCTTTTTCTTTTGTGAGGATGCTTGTTTTGATCCCAGAAAAGATGGAAGTAAAGATCCATGTGCTCAGCATTCTGTGCTCAGAAGCCTGTGTGACAGAATAGTAGACAAAGTGCTGAGTTGATCAATGCGGCTAGGTACTATTGAGTGGTAACGTCAGCATACTAATGCTCTTAATGTGATAATTTTCATACTGGCACATTTGCAAAATGATAAAAAGTGCTCTATACTCCTTTTATTTATACATATTTTATTATGCTTATATTTCAGATGGGTATTCCAGAATCTTCAGTCAAACGTTGTGTCCTCCAGATCGCCAGTGCTTTGGAGTTCATCCACAGCCATGGCTTAGTCCACCGAGATGTCAAGCCTGAAAACATTCTTCTGCTGGACAATCATTGTACCCAGGTCAAACTGGCAGACTTTGGCCTGGCCCAGAAGAGAGGCACGATGATACGATTCATTACAGGCACACTGCCCTACATGGCCCCGGAGCTTTGTACCATGGCCCTGCTGGAGGGGCAGAAAGAAGTGACTGCTCCCCCCCTGAGCGTGGAGCCAAGCCTGGACACCTGGGCCTTTGGAGTGGTTATCTTCTGCATTCTTACGGGCTACTTCCCCTGGGAGCGCTGCATGGACTCAGACGACTTCTACCTGGAGTTTGCTGACTGGTGCAGAATGGAAGAGAGACCTATCACTGAGGAGAACATTCCTCCTCTGTGGAAAAGGTTCACTCCAGAAGCCATGGAGATGTTTGGTAAGCTCCTGGCTTTGGATGCAGGAGAGAGGGTTACAGTTGGGGAGGTGAGAGCATATGGAGAGAAGGACTGGCTCAAGAAGGCATATGGGAACGAGCAACAGGAGACAACAGAAAAAGAAATAGCCAGCATCTCTAGAAATACATCTGTGCATAGCAAGGTGGAGGAACCTCCTAATGCTAAGTGACTTTCAAACTGTGTTATTGAATCCTCTTTTATTTCGTAATTACACTATACTATAGGCTCTATCTTTTGATTGTAGCACATGATATAAAGCACATGGTTCAACTTTGTTTGGGGCATGTCTAAAACCCCTCATGCTTGTTCCACTGCAGTTAGAAAAGAGATCGCTGAGCCAGGTACATGGTTCAGAAGGGTTGTACTTTCTAGTTTATCGTGGCTGTGTTCTGGACCATCTGCCATTCCCTTTAAAAGCCAGGTAGAGAAAATAACAGCTGCGTTAGTCTAAAACTAGCTAAATCACAGCGTAAGATAGGCCCTAAATCTCAAAGGTCAATATTTCATGCAATTTGCAGTGAAGACACATTGACATGGAGGCACATTGCATCCACACTGTAAAGTGTCCAAAAAAAGAAAAGATGATTTCACAGGGATGTCCTTAACCATTCAGACATACTTTATATTAACGGCAACTGCAACATGTTGCCTGATTCAATACCAGCTGGTGCCCTCAGTTGCACTCCTCTCTATCTCTTTGTGGAACTGTATTCTTATGAGTAAGTAGGAAATAAATGTACAAACCATGACTTTTTATTTGTGTTAATGGTTATTCTTCAGTATTAGTCTGTACATCTGACAATATTCCAGTTTCAGATCCTGCATTGTTCATTTAATATAGAAATACTTTTCAAATTATTTACAAGTGATGCAAGACACAAAAATACCTTTTTGTCATCCTTGTTTTTTTGTTGTTGACTCCTAACAAAGCAACCGAAGACCAACTAACTGTTTAAGAATAAATATAATTACATGGTAATAAGATACAAATAATAATGTTTTTCTTCCGTTATCTTTGAGAGCATACCCAACAGTTTGATTTCAAAAGAATTATATTCAATTACGAAATGTATATAAATGAATAGGTTTAGTAAAAATCTATGTTGCACAGTTCCTCTCATTGCTGTTCTTACTGTGTCAGTGACACACTTCACATGATTGTTGTATTATTGCTCAGAAGATTTTATATATGTTGAAATGTATATGTATATACAACGCAATTCAAATGAGTCATCATCAATAAAATGCAATTTTCAGCCACTTTTCTGAGTTGATATATAATATTATCTTCTTTGGAGTTAGATCCATTGCCCATAGATCTCTGTCTCTCACTCAAGTCACTCACCTTATTCAGCCTCTTTACTCTGACAATCTGCTGCAGCTGGCTCTCCATGATGGATGTCTTGGTCTATCATGATTTGTTGGGGTGCATGGGACACCACAGGTGCTTTCAGTACTCAGCATGTCAGCATCTGAGGACAGCAGACCTCAACTTAGCCCGAGCTGTAGCCTTGCATGCCCCCATCATGCTTTACAGCATATTTAGGGCATTACACTACACCAGGGTCATCTTTCCATTGACTTCTGGTCCTGACTGCACATCATACGCTAATACAGCCAAGGCAGATCCTACCGCAAAGCCCGCGACAGCATATGACTCACTAACTATATGTGATGGTGTTAACACACATACCAGTGATTTCAAAGATTAAAATAATGCTTTCCATACCTATGTTGTGTCATTATAGGAGATATATAAATATGTATTTCTTTGTCTGAAGTCTTGGCTTTAAAAATAACTTATAGACACAATTAACTTTTCAGGTTTTGCATTGCACAGAAGTGAGAGATCATGCTTTCCTGTAAAAGTACAAGCTAAAGAACTTAGTAAAGAGATATTGTATCATATCTAAGAAACTGTCTGTACATGAGAATCAGATGTTTAATCATCACAAGCTTTCCTTCATCATTTCCCTTTTTTTTTACTCCAGCATATTTGATGCTAGAGTACCAACACACCATATTAGTAAAGTATTATAGACTATATGTACATTTATATATTATATGCAAGTAAACCTTGCTTGGTATTTAATAAATTAAATGACATATTAAATAGAATGTTTAAAGAAGGTGAAATACATAAAAGACATTGGTTAACTTTCCTCCAGCAAATGCAACCTTGGAGGTTAAAGTTAATATTTACTACAGGTGTTCTTCAGCTGCTTTTATTGACAATCAAATCAGTTCAAAGGCAGTATTGCAACAAACGGTTACTAAACAAACTAAATACCGAACTGCAAGAAGTAGTACTCTTAGTAGTAATGCATTAGTACAGCTCTAAAAAAGACAAGTATTACAGGCAGGCATATACTTTGCTCAGGGCTTAATCCTATAGCAAGATAATGACTCACAACATTAAAAGTGAAGAACTACACAGAAGCTTCACATGATGAAGAGCAGCACAATCTCCAGACTTCCACCCCATAAAGCTGGTTTAAGGAGAACTGCTCATATAACGTGATCCAGGTTTAACTGCACAACCTCCCACTCTGTCATGTCGTGATTGAGGTACTGGTGTTATCTAAATGAATCCACTATTTATGCAGCTTTAGTGCTTTATTGCATCAAGTTAGAACATGCTTTTTCATCATGACATTGGAGGATATGGGACAACTCTGAAAGTCCTTGTTTACAATTGAGCCATTCAAACACACGCACACACACACACAAATACACACACAGTCATGGTCAAGATATCCAGGCTTTTTGCATGGCACCATACACCCGGGGGCACTATTAATAATAATCCCCATACTCTCTGTTATGGAAAATCAACACAACTGGGTTCTTTCTCCCAGTTGATGACTCGTCTGTCTCCAACCTCCACAGAAACGCAGCAACTGAAACTGTTCTCTACATTAAATCTGTGTTTCCACAGATTAGATCCATGATTCACCAGAGGAAAATTGATGTTTGATTTCATGTCACAATAGACTTTTCGGTCCCCAATAATCCACGTGAGAATAGTATTTATGATAACGTCCTAATGTCACAAGAAAAAGTTTCATCTTTACAAAAATATAGTTGTAAGAGAAGAGACAGGATGAATACCTTTCTCCGATCACAAACAGATCACTATGTCTCCATTGTATCTATTTCAGCTCCAGCCACAGAGCAGCAGACTTCATTCTACATCATGAACCATCAGCAAGGCTTTCTGACAGCATGGCCGAGTGTAATGTTTTCATAACATACGAGAGCTGCTGCTCACAAATTAGTCCCTTTGGGTGTATCGCTGTCTCTGGGATCTCAGCGGCCCTTGGTTAACTCCTGACTAAACATGTGAGGCTCTAGCAGCTATGTCAATCTCTTGAAAGCAGCACTAGCTTGTCTGTCAGTACCTTATGGATGCTCTTACTCATGTTAACATTTGTAGCAAGCAGCTGCTCTCACATGTCTTGCACATTGGAGCCAAATGTTTGAGAGATTATAGTGAATGTTTAAGTGCATAGAGATGAAACTGTATTCCAAATGTTGTGAGCAGAAGCAGGGTTTGAGTTGTTCTTTCCTTTCGTCAGCCAGGGGCACTGCTGCGCTCTTTGTGGCAAATGCACAGCAAGATCAAAAGCAATAACTCATAATAAATCAATTAAATAAAATAAATATGGAGACAGACATAGTTTGTGTCTCTGCATTCCTTAATTGTGCCAATCAAAGGCCGTGCCACCATACGAAGCTTTCATTGTTTACTATTGTGTGATTTAGAAACTGTAAAATAATAGCTTAATGGTGCTCAACATGGATGCAAACATTTGGGTCAAATCATTACACCCCTGTAATGAAGATGGAGATTTCCTGCAGATCTTATAGATATCAAGTCAGTGTTCATTGCAGTGTTAAAGCTCAGAGGTGAGCTCTTAATCTACGGACTGCAAAGTGTGTTTGAGACAAGAGACAATTTACTTGCTGTAGAATTTGACGATTCCAATATCCACAGATTTGCAATTTTATAAATTGGAAAAATTATATTATTATTTTTTTTTTATTTTTATTTTTTCTCAACACATAAACTGGGATTAGGCCTGCAGTTGAATTGTGATGCATACTACGCTGCTCTTCCAATTGACTTTAACATGAAATGTATTGTAAGAGCCATTATGCAGTATGTGTGTGTATAGTTAAATATTTATGTTGGTTTACAATCTCTTATATTATCCAGGTTTATAGTTTAAGTTTTGTGCAGTTAAATTTTATGCTGTATATCATGGTTTCTATATTTCAAGTATATTTTGTTTTGAGCACTGTTTGCGGGTTGTTTTTGCAACAGTTTGATGAAGCCGTAAGGCGGTTCTCTATATCAGGTGGGTCGTGAGCCAGCGGGGCTGGTTAAGTGACGCACAAGAAGATTGGTGAGTTTAAGGAGTCTGCAGGAGTTTACTCCAACAAGTTTTGACCGTGATTTTAACGTGAAACATGCTTGCAATCTTGAGTGACATCTACGTGAAGACTGCCTGGGAATATCAGGTGCTGTAAGGCTTACAGCCACACCAACTTGAATAAAATCACTTCAAGATTAACCCGCCTCATGTGTTCGTGGAACAGTGGGTTGCCACGCAGGGTCGGGCCTGACTAGTATGTGGACACGAGTCAGCTGTTAAAAGTACTCCCTCAGACAAAACCAAGTGGCCGTCTTATTGGAACGTAGTGGAACGGCCACTACATGTATGTTCAGCAAAAAAAGAATACAAAAAATTTTAAAAAATCTCTGCACCTCGTTACCCTCCAGTTCTGCAGTGACCATTTGACAGCGATTGCTACTGCCATCTAGAGAAGGAAAGGCCCGTCAAAGCATATTTTCCTCATCAGAAATTAGGTGCCAAGAGTTGGGATACCTGCAGCGGACAGAGTGGAGGAAAAAGTTATTATTGGCTTAACTTATTGTGTTGACATGGCAACAGTCCTCATAGAAGCTTGGCAGGCAATCTGGGTTTTTTATTTGAAAAATAAATACCTTTAAGGGGACATTTCTTTGACTGTTGCAGTTGCCCCATACAATAACATTGTAACCACTGCTGCTGTGCCACAGCTGATGGTGAAGGCGATCTATTGGACCAATTCCAAACGTTTGGGAAGTACCATTTATTTATACACCCACATTTATAAACAGAAGACAGGTTGAAAAATATCAGATTTCCCCTTGAAAAGACCAGCGGTGAAGAAAACGGCTTATTGTGCTGTGCATCAAACTATATAACACATATATAACATACAGTTTGATACTCAACATCTAAACCATTTCCAGACTAAGGGTCATCATTCAAGGTAAGTAGAGGATACAACTGATAGTCTCTGGCTACAATTAAACAAAATTACATTTTTTACCATTTGTCTTCCTGACTTGTGATTTGATGACAGTCTGACACATTGTACCATATAAATGTGAGTCAAAGAGGTCACTTCATCTTAAAGTACATTTCTTTAAGCAATACTTCATAAACTGAAAAACCTCATCTGATTGCAATTATCTATCGATATGTGTAATTTATCAAAGGGTGTACTTTTATTCTTTTACACTACATTTTTGTTTTATCTGAAAATGTATTTTTGATAATTTTAGCAAATATCTACTGCATAAAAAAGAGATTTATATATATATATATATATATATATATATATATATATATATATATATATATATATATATATATAAAACTTGCTTGTTGGTAATTTAAATGTTTTGTATGTTTTTCCATTAAATCAGAATAAAGAGGCGCTAGGGTTAGGCAGGATTAACATTGCCAGATTAAATTTGATTTCAGTAGGCTTTAAACCCCTGTGTGTATTATATTATCAATGTGATGGAGCTGTTTCAAAACTTTCCATTGTTTTGTCAAATGTCATCTTAAGTAAAAGAGAAAGTGCTCATTCTCCAAGACGACCTCAGCCTCCAATCTGAATCCTACTTAAAAACAATCACATGTATCTCCTCACTGACGACATTTCAAATCACAAAGCCATCATAAAATATGAAAAAAAGTCATCCTATTTTTTAAAATAAGTTGTTACTTTTACATGAGAATTCATTTAGAAAATTTAAAAAACTTTGGGAATTCAAAAGCATTATTTTCCATCCAAAAAATATAAAGCAATGATATTAAAAAGCTATGTTCATACATTATTCATTACAATGCATTGGACTGTATAAATGAATACATAAGTACATAGGTTTGGGTTTGAATAATGAGTCAAAAAACATGAAAAATATCGAATATAATATATGTGTCTGTGTGTGTGTAATGCAACTGGACAGTCACAATACAATAGAATAACAACATTATTATTATTTTTTAACAAATATATTTTGAGACTCACTGTCACTACTGAAGTCCTCCATCTTATTGCCTTTACTCCTGTCTTCCTCATAGTCACCATTTTCTTGTCTTGACAGCATTTTCCCTTCATACATCATCCATCAGTTATTTACTGGTACATGACAAACACCAGCAGTTACAACAAGCACAACCTGATTAGGTTTTTCAGATTGTTGCTACAATTCTGAGCTGGCTTCTGCTTTCAAGTGAACATTGGTAGGTCAAACCGCTAAAACACAAAATTCTATGAGCTGAAACATAAATCCATCAATACCATTAAATTAAAAGGTTTACAAATAGTCAGACTTTAGTCGTCATGCAGAAAGACTGACCTCTTGTGGCAAAATGCCCCCAATGCATATGATAAACTGTGTTGAATTGTAAGTGAAGCAATAAGAAAAGTGTAACAGAGTATAATACTCACCAGGGATGTTCGTGACATTCTTGAGCTTTCTTGACAATGTTCATCCGTTAAAATCCCAGAATAATATATGCTATAGGGGTTTGGGTGTTTTGGGCTCATATCCTAAAATCAAACACAGTCCCATTACCTTCTCTGCATTTACTTACATGGGAACGGTGATTGATTCATCTTGATTTTAATAATCCATGTTAAAGCAGCATATTATTTAATGTTAAATGCATTTACATTTACCAAATAAAAAAAACTCATTCCAAACCAATACACAATATGAATATTCTTGGAACTAGTAACTGAATTTGTGGTAAAGGCTTTGGTCATGGTAACAGTAGATCTCTGCTGGTCGGACACACACAAGACGTCTTGGTGACACTTTGCTTGACGTCGTTGTGATCAGCAGTGCAATTCAGCGCTGTTTCCAAGGTGACCTGGTGGAATCCAATTAAAACTGGTCTTTAGATTCATTAGTTTTAATCCAGAGAACACAACAGAGGGATTTGTCTGACAGAGAAAATGGGGGCTTAAAAACTTAAAAAGACAAACATATGGTGTAATATAGAAAAATTTCACATAAATTATACAATAAGTCAGAGACAAACAACACTGGATATAAGTTTGACCTGACCTGTTGTCACTTATTGAAATGCTGCCATTGTGACCCTTGCAACTAGCTCCTGACACAGCTTTTACTGAAATACTGGAGAAAGATTTAAGGGGCAAATCCAAGTCATATCGATATTTGACTTGAAGCAGTTATGCTGAACTTGGCATTTTCTGTGAAATAAATAAATGTTCATAAAAAATAATAAATAATAAAATGAATACAAATAAGGTTTTCTTCAATTTCAACTTTAATAGGTTTAGTTTTTTTGTGTTGATGTTTTGAAAGTGTTTTCAAAACAAAAAACTAAGATAGGAGGCTTACTATTGCTGCAGCAGATGCTATTATTATTGTTGATGTTATTCATTATTATTACATTGTGATAATATATATATTTCTATATATTTCAATTTTAAATATAGGAGTGAAACTGTGGTGCAGTGGTTAGCATTTTCGCTGCAAGGCAAGAGTTTGAATCCTTGCTCGGCCGTAGTTTGTATGTTTTCCCCGTGTCTGTGTGGGTTAGAGTTAGATCTCCAGTTACACCGGCTTCCTCCCACAGTCCTGTTAGGTTAATTGAAGGCAACTCTAATTTGACTGTTACAATACACTTTGCGACCTGTCCAGGGTATGTCTACGATAAAAGATATAGTAATTTAAATCTTTCCAACTAACCAAGGTTGACAGTGCCTTAGGAATGTTTGTCATTTCATTGTTGAGAAAATAAAGTTAACTTAAATTTTGCATTGGTCCTCGAGTCATAAGTCTCCACGTTTAGTAGAACGCTGTTTGGTTTTATGGCTTAAAGTTGGGTAAGAAAACGAAACATTATAAAAAATGTACCATTTACAGGGGTTCAGACTCGCTGTTTCCTGCCACATCCTGTCTATATCTAAGCTAGGATAATATCAATCTTCTCGGAAAGAATATTAACAAAAGTTCAATATTTCCCTAATGAATGTGCCGATCCTTCAAGGAAGTTCTCAGATATTAAGAAACACAGTTAAGAATGGCCAAGTCTTCAGTGGCTGAGACATCTCAAACAAGACCAAAGACGGGAAACAAGAATGTAACCGCTACAACACAACAACAAGGGGCACACAAGCATAACGGATGTGAGCGACAACAGATGTTGACTTTGAAATGAGCTGAGATCAAGTCATTGATGTGTGAGCGCTGTGATAGTTGAAGTGTTACGATAAAGGTGCTTGGAACATCTAAAAACAAAGAGAACCAATGTGGAGGTGGATCAGTGAGCATCTCCAGGTGAACCAGGCAGAGGGGATTGGCACAGAGGAGACTAGTTGGCCAATCAACGCTCCCTGGATTCAAAAGGCAGCAGTGGAGCTGCCAGAGGGGGAGGGGGGGGGGGGGGGGGACTGAGATAGAGAGAACAGAGGGAGACGCGAGATGTACATGATGACCCTGAGAGACACTGAGCTGCAAAGCTTCACGGCCAGCAGACACGGCTGTATCTAAGTTGTACGTTGTGAGTTTATTTTTAGTGAATAAAAAGATTCTGAAAAGCCAATGGTTTGTCTCTGGCTGTGGTGAGACATGGTGCGACATCATCAATTGCCACACAAACATTTTCAATTCATCCTTTTTTACGAATAACTGCTCACTTGACCGCATAAGTAACTGCTTGTTTGGTCTACATCGGTCTTCGCTCACTTCCATTGTGGTTGTGTTTCCATTGTGTGGCCTTTACATTTGTGTTGTGGCAATTGCATTCGTGTTTTCTATTAATGTACGTCTGTGAAACGTCTCGGCCACCTTACCATTTACTATAACCTTTACAACATACTGTTCCTTTGTCAAACTCCGGCCTATAATACTTAAATTAGATGAGTGGTGCACCCTTGATAAATTGGGATTATTCAGAAGAGCAAAAAAAGGTTACACGTACTGGTGCACTGGAGTCGGCAGTAGTGCCATCACCTACTGGTGAATAATGTAACTTGTGTTTAAGAGTTTTACATTACACAATTCACATCTTCAAGCATTTGGAAGAAGTAATGCTGTAGAAAATAAATGGGTCAATTATAAGTTGGGGCTACTTTAATAGTAATGTGCGCAGGCCATATGCATTCATAGTGTTATACATGCAACATGTGTAATGTATGCATTGTTACATGCAATATATTCAATGGACTGCAGATAACATTTAAAGGTATATATTCTGTAATCTGAAATTCACTTTAAAACTGCCTACACTTTTTGTGAACAATTTATCCTTCTCTCGATGGATTATTGAAAACAAATCGGTCACCTCTCCAGATTTCACTGGAATCTGTAAAGATTTCAGCAAACTACTGAAGAACCTGAAAGATAAATCTGAAAAAAACTGATCTGAAGTGAAAATTTTGAGGAAATCCCTGACATATTCAATTTGACAAATTAATGAGTCTGAATTGATTACCTGAGCAAAAAACCTAGGCTGGTTTATATGTGTTACCATCGTCCTTCATAATGAAGTTGCGCCAAGTCAGATTGGTAGTCTGTAACGAGCAAGTGTTGTGGCCGCACAGACCAGGTTTTTACACAGCATCCATACCGACCGAGCGTCCAGGAGTCTGCACACACACCTCCACACCGCTACTCATTACAAATGTTGACAGTCCCCCAACACTTGTTGAAGAGTTTAATTTTGATTTTTCCTGTGGTTGCAAACAGCAAATTATGTGAGGAAGTTGTTTGTAGCAAATACCGGCAGATTATTTAGCCACTAAAGCATTCTTTAGACCAGTCATAAAAAAGGTAATGTACTCTGTTTTAAGCCCAAAAGTCCACTGGAAGTGGCCAAGCCGTAGGACGTACCCACACGATGGATTTCGGGGGCTTGCTGAACCTTGGATGACACCACAAAAGTAGTATGGAGGCATGTTAATGTTTGCATGTTAAAAATTGAATGTTGTGGGAACCCTATAATTGACCAAAATGGACCATTTTCTTTTTTTTCACCTTTTATGTCGATTTTTCTACTGTTTATACATCCAGCAGTCTTGTATTTTCCTGGACTATTTTCACTTTGTACATATATGCTTTCAGAGTATTTTTATATGAGTATATTACTTACATGTTACAAAGTACAGTGATACACTTATAAAATATCGTATTTTATTAGAGTGGTTCCCAACCTTTTTGGTCTGTGATACTTTGTTAGAAGCTGTGTATAGGTGGAATGCACTGTTCAGTGTAAAAGGTAATTAAAGCATTGGTACTAACAAAATAAAAAGTTATTAATTCTGTAATTTTTTTATTTTACTTTGAATATTTGAAGTAAACATTCAGCTAGAATTTCGATTGTAGGATTCATTGCAAAACAGTATTTTTACATTACACATTACTTAATCATGTACTGCAGATGGACAGAATCCTGTTGATGTGTACTGAATATGCATGATGTTAACTCTTACCCGAGTCTGTTGAGTTCTGGACAGCGCCCTCACATCCACAACCATCCAGGCTTATTTAGATCTAGAAGAGCATGAACGTTATAATAACAAACAAAGCAGCCAACATCATCATTATCACACCATTTCCTATATTGTTGATTACCCTTGTGGATTATGAACTACCAACCCTCTGTTTTGTGGATGACACGCTCGTCCTCCTGAACCACGTAAATTATTCCTCAGAAAAATTATATTTACTCAGAACAAGTTAAATTGTGCACATATGTTAGACAGGGTTGTCCCTGTTTTTATTTTATTTTAATGTTTTTTCATGTTTAAATATTTATTAACACATTTTCAGCTTGTGAACGCCAAATCCACAAATGAATGATTTGATGCATTATTTAAAAATGCTTTATTTAACATATCTGTAATTTTGGGCTGTAATAAGTAAAATACAATTAAGTATAAATATATTATTTATACGATTATACAATTAATAGTATGAATATAATTTAATAACTCAAGCAGAGGACATGTGAAATGACTTCATATATAATTTTAATTTCAATAAAAACTGAAAACTCACAGGACTTCTCAAATAGCTTGCCAAAATCTGATAATGTTATTTTATAATTAATTCATTATTATATTAAATGACAAATACAAAAAACAAAGTTGTGAGCCAATGCTTAAACGTCTTACTCACCTTTTATCATGACCAAACTGCTAATTTGGAACCTGGGTGATATATTGTTGATTATCGGTAATAATACTTATTGCTACGCAACCAACAGAAACGTTATTATCTGAGCTGTTAACATTATAGGAAATAATGCATTTTTAGATACATACGGTATTTATAAACAGTATATATCTTACCTTAAAGTTTGTTAAACCTGGTACAGCACTGTTCAGATTAAATGTGTCACAAATATCGAGGCAGAGCTTAAAGAGAACAGCTGTAACTTACCTTGTACCTTCAAGGAGCGATGAAGACTTTGAGGAACCACATCATCACCAGCTCAGCTCATGACTAGTGAGAATGAGGCAGAAGAGCCTAGCTTTATATCATTCAGGATATGCCCACCAAAAGTAAGTATATCACGCTTACACACAGACTCACACACACACACACAGACTTTTTATATATATGTATACACACACATATATATACACACACATATATAGACATAAATACATGTATACACACACACACAGACATATATATATATATATTAGCTCAGACCACCACATTTCGCTGTCTTCGAGAGAGCCATTTGAGACTTCACATTAGATACATTTCAACATGCTATATATAAAACTTAGAAAGGAAAGTTTACTTTGCAGAGAATGAAAAGAAAAATACCAAGCTCTGCTCATCATAAAAGCAGAAAAACGGTGATATAAAAAATATCTGGCTTTCTCACAGAGTTTCAGGGATTATTTTTTACAGTGATGTGTTCTAGCAATCTGTATTCATATTCTTCATTTAGGTGAATGATCTGAAACTTCCTCCATCAGTAATGATTCATCGGTTAAAGTAGGACTGAGCTAACATTACTTTACTTGGGCTTTAGCAAGAGGTAAATCTGAACTCTTCTATATAGTTACATTATAAATCAATCAGTCAGATTTTATATGTGTAGCCCATATTCACAAATCCCAATGTCTCTCATAGGGCTGAAGAAGGTACATTATTACTACGTGATAAAAAACTTCTTCAATTCATTCAAATTGAATGAATGTGTCAGCAGTGAAAAAAACTTTTTCAAACTAAATAATAAGCTTGATGTGCACAGGGTCAGATATTGTATGTGATCGCTGCATGATGTGGTCTGAGGTCACACGTGCAACTTGAAAACATGTCAGAGTAGCACAGAGCTGTGGTTTTATGGCTTCTGACTTTCCAGACCTGTAACATAACATTAAGAAATGAAAATAACCACACTTTGATGCACAGTGAAGAACACAACTCAAAGAACGACTCTTTAGCACCTTTGAGTTAACCGCTAAAGTTCCTCCTGAGTAGATTTTAAAAAGCCACCAACTGCTTCTGAGTGCACGGAACACTGTTGCATGTAATATCTTCAAATGGGCAGGTGACACTCAGATCAGGGGATAAGAGAGAAAATAATGATATGGCTGTAAGCTTTTAGATATAAATCACATCCTGTCTTCAAGTCCTCACAAGAACTCACAGAAACAAAAAATACTGTGTAAAGCAGAAGTTCTGCATTCAGAGTAAATACAAGAAGTACGTATTCTCTATCGGTGGTAACCCGTGATCATTTTATTTAATTGATTTAAATACCGTAGAGACTTCAAGATTAACCGTCATTACATTTATAAATCACATATGTTTTAGCTCTGCCAAGGTACAGTATATGAATGTATGGCATGGAAAATTATCAGTGTGTTATTAAAGTAAAATATTCATCTGTGAGTTGGGACATGCAGATGCACATATTTTTATTTAATTGTTTATTTGACAGGGATGGTCCACACTAATGACAAAAAAAAAACTAAAATAAAGAACGTGAGAAGAATACAGTACATATAAAGACATTTTGTATACATACATTTTAATAAAATACCTTTTAATTATTTGCTTGTTTGTTTTTAATGCTTTATTTCCTCCATTGTCTTCGATCAACTTGTTCGAATTGTAATTACACTGCATGCATTTTCTGTCTTCAGGTCTATTCTTTTTATTCTTAAATACTAAATACAGATGGCAGTATACCAATAAACAAATAAACAAAAGGACCAAAAACACATGACAACCAAATGAGCCCAATTAAAAGTGATGAAAGCTCTTGTTTCCAATGAGCCATAGTTGTTCTGTTTTCATTCCTTTCAGATTTCCTTTTTAAACAAAAAACGTTGACACAGTAAACATATACTAAGTTCAGTAAAGAAAATATAATTTTGACATTGCCAGCTGTCTTTCTTGAAATATAAGTCGTACTTTTTTTAACT
The DNA here is from genome assembly GCF_963576545.1 of Limanda limanda. Classification (NCBI taxonomy): domain Eukaryota; kingdom Metazoa; phylum Chordata; class Actinopteri; order Pleuronectiformes; family Pleuronectidae; genus Limanda; species Limanda limanda. The sequence continues at coordinate 25,192,193 of NC_083642.1, forward strand.
GCTGTGAAATGTTTTTTATCCATTAACTCATCAGTGGAATAATAAAGCAGAGTGCTGTGAATGTTTAATCTCTCACGATGGGTGTGACTCATGCAGGGGACTTTCGACCACAAATTTCACATTTATCCGTTACACAATCAGAGATAAAGTATAACCGGCTCAACCATCAGCTTGAGAGACGAGCTAGCTCGGCAGAACTTGGCCACAAACCTCCTGGGTTGTGTCTCTGAAGTCAAATTTTCTATCTAAACAGGAAATAGCGATCTTTTACTATCTCTACATTTGTGTGCTCTGGAAACATGAACGTCTCAGCTGCTCTCTGTGTTTATGAAACTTGAGTAAAAAATAGCTTTAAATAATTGTCTGAAAATGTATCATCATCCAAATACATCCAAATAAACCTGTGAATTGTATTAATATCTCTTTTCCTCAATGTGGATAAAAAGTTAAGGGCAGCAGCCGTCCATGTGCTTAGGGTCCCACAGTGTGACTAGAATACATAACTGTCAGTGGTCTCACACACAGACACACACACACACACACACACACGCAGACACACACACACACACACACACACATTGTGATGCCCCACATGACAGTGTGACATTTACCACCACATACTGTAGCAGGATGAACCGTCTCCATGGAAATTCACTGCACAATCCAAGGTCCATTGTCTCCCTGGCAGCTGATCTTCTTCCACACAGTTGATACTGAAGCAGTTGTTCATCTGTGTTATAATGACCTCCTACCAGAAGCCCATTAAACTGCTGTGTTATTTTAACTGGTTGCCAACTGAGATAATTTGCCAGCTGTATAAATGTGCAGAGAGAAATTCAACCTAAAAGCTTTGTTTGGTCTTTAAGTGAGACTATCACGTTAGATGTCTTTAGGTTTTTCATGTGTCTGTAAGGGCTCCAGCTTCATCCCACAGGCCAGAGACATGCAGATTGGGGTCAAGTTGATTAGAGACAAATGCGTGACTGTGAGTCTGAAGGACTGTATGTCTCTGTAGTTGATCCTATGATACGCATGGTAACCTGTTACCACCTCACGCCCAATGTCAGCTAGGATACGCAGCATGGTTGATGATGTAAGAATGGATGGATGGAAGTGTGACACGATCATATCACTGTACTCAGTTGATTGTCTTAAATTTGAAAGATTTAGTGAATTTCCCCCCAAAAAAGATACACAGAAAGAAAAAAACAAGTGCCCTGCTGTTTATATAAATATGCAGTGGTGTTAAGTAACAAAGTACAAATGCTTATATCTGTACTTTACTTGAATATTTATTTTCCTGACGACTTATTACTTTACTCGATACATTTTAACACTAATGTCTGTACTTTCTACTCCTTATATTCTCAAATCTGGCTCGTTACTTGAGCAGGAGGCTGGAGCAACGCGCGCCTTTACGCACGGCGCACCTCTCTCTCTCTCTCTCTCTCTCTCTCTCTCTCTCTCTCTCTCTCTCTCTCTCTCTCTCTCTCTCTCTCTCTCTCTCTCTCTCTCTCTCTCTCTCTCTCTCTCTCTCTCTCTCTCTCTCTCTCTCTCTCTCTCTCTCTCTCTCTCTCTCTCTCTCTCTCTCTCTCTCTCTCTCTCTCTCTCTCTCTCTCTCTCTCTCTCTCTCTCTCTCTCTCTCTCTCTCTCTCTCTCTCTCTCTCTCTCTCTCTCTCTCTCTCTCTCTCTCTCTCTCTCTCTCTCTCTCTCTCTCTCTCTCTCTCTCTCTCTCTCTCTCTCTCTCTCTCTCTCTCTCTCTCTCACTCGCGTGCCCCCTGCTTCGGGTGGTGCGCAGGCCCGGCGGCGTGTTTGCCGTCGGGGGGGGGAGCAGCGAGAGACCGTAAGCGTCTGCAGGGTGGTCGGGCTGTACCGGTAAGATCCCGCCGCAGGTTCACCTTCAGAAACTTTGTTACGAGTTTGACTTCCTCTAGAATATCCAGTTTGATCGTCTTCTCAGCGCTCCGCCAGGGCCGTGACCCGCTCTGGCAGGGCCGACCCGAGGACCTCACTCAACCATCCAATGGGCAGTAGAGATGTGTGTACAAAGGGCAGGGACTTAATCAACGCATGCACATTCCCAATCGATTTGTTCCCTTTAGAATTATCCAGGTGCTCATGCAGGAGCTCGGTTCAGTTTTTTTTATTCGGTCGGAAATTTGGTACTGTGGAGGTTGTTAACAAAAGAGGAAAACTATCATATTTTCTGTGCCTAGAACTTGTTTCCTTTTACTGAGTTATCATAAGGGGCATTGTGTATCACTCCTGCAACTGATTTGAAATGTAAAGGTCCATGATTAGTGCTATTTACAGTTAACAATTGTTTAGTGTTTATACTGTGGTCTATTAGTGTTCTTAGGCACGTTTATTCTGTTGTGTTGGTTTCTTTGTTGTTTCTAGACGATCAGATGCACTAGTCCAATACTATTTGAGCCTCAGCATCTTTGGTTAAAACATTTTTAAATTATACAGTATATGTATATTTTTGTAGAAATATATCCTGGAGAGAACAATTTTGGGTTGTTTAGGCCTACTAAAAAAAGCACTTTGCAATTTTAAGTTTGGTATTAGTACTTTTACTTTGATGCTTATTTCAACACCAGATACTTTTGATACTGAAGTATATTTAATATGAGCTATTTTAAGACTTTTACTCAAGTTATTTTCTTACTGTTGACTTTTACTTTTACCGGAGTCACTTTCAGGTAAGATATCTGTACTTTTACTCAAGTATGGCTTTCAAGTACTTTACACCACTGGAAATATGTTATCAATTCAACAAAAAATCAATGTGCTTCACATTAACAAGTAGGTGCATCGCTTACAAATAACCTACATCTCACAGTCATTAAACCATCTACACACAGCGTCCACTCATACCACTGCTTGGGGTTCAGATCTCACATCGTCAGACACGTTGTTCCAGAGAACAGGACCCGTCTGGATCCTATCACATGACAATCTGTGAAGTCTGGCTGACTTTAGCATAGAAGTTGGTCAGAAAATTTGAGGCACACTAGCTGCACACATGCTCCAGTCTGTATCTCAATATATCGACCAGGAGAATGTCCTAAGATGTCAAATCAATGTTCTGTTTTCTTCTTATTGGTTCCTGTATAATACACATCTGACAAACCAATCGATCTACATTTGTACTAATGCCTACAGCATGACAGCCAGACGTGCACCTCCGATTTCGCTGTGTTTCGATTGAGTCTGTCCATCCAGAATGATGCGTGGGTGGAAAAGTACTTTGTGGCTGATTTCTTCCAGGAAGTGAACACAGCCACTGATGAGGGCTCCCTGCTGCAGAACTCTGGCTCTCAAGCGCAGCCTTTTTGTGAAGAGCAGTCTTGACAGTGCAAAGGAATGAAAAAAAAAACTCTAAATGTCATGGAGACCAAGAGCCTCTCTCCAGCACTGAAGAGAAACATTTCAAAATCTATCCTCAAACCACTGCAGCGTCCTTCTCTCCAGCTCCAGTTATTCTGCTCCTGTAAAAGCAGATTTAATTCTAGACAGAGGTTTGGTGAAGGACGAAGAAACCTGTCCTGAAGAAACATCTGAAAGTGAAAAACAAGACTCTCAGCAAACTGCAGAACCAGAAGAAATAGGAATCTGATAGAGAGCAATGTTATAAAATGCAGTGCTTACTCAAAACCCTCACACGCCACGAGGCTCCTGATAAAGAAACTGTGTTGTTCACTCAGGGCGATTTCCCATCTACCTTGTGTTGTTCAGTTCTCTTGACTTTTCAGTTTAGTCTGAACCAAACTATCAGGTGTGGAAGGTGCTTCAGGCCACGATCCAAAAATGGGTCCGTCCAAAAGAGGTGGTCTCGGTTCAGATCAAATGAACCATGGTCCGGATCATTCGCAGTGTGATCACACCTTTTTGAATAGTTCAAATTGCAGGAAGTTGAGACAGCATTAATAATAGATGAAGCAAAATAAGAAGAAGCCACCAGGCTGACCAGAGGAGTGATGGAGGATCCCACGTTCCCTGTCAGCCTTCCCATGAGCCATTTACCAGCTTTGCTGCAGACACCAAATCTGGAGATGAGAGTTACATGCCAATTAAAAAGTGCCTCAGAACAAGAAAGACAGAGCTTTAGTTTGATGCATCATCTGAACATGTTTGAAGTACAAGAGTGTTCATACCTGATTCATATGGCTACAGTTGAAAAGGGGGGGGAATAACAGCTTGACGGAGGGAAGTTCCAACTCTGTTTATGTTCTTGCCTCCACACACCTTGTCCATCAAATCGTCCAAGCATAAGATTATCAGGTTTGGAAAGCTGCAGAAATTGTTGGACAGGGGGGGGCGTTTCCAGTCATTCAACTGTCTGACAAGCAGCAGACAAAATATGCTGGCATCTTAACGAAGCTGGAGTGGCCTCTGCAGAGGAAGGATGTGGACCTGCTGAAACAGAGCCAGAAAAGAAAAGAAAAAGAAGAGGCTGCATGTAGCTGTGTGTAGTAGTTTTTACGCCAATACATTTATTTACAAATTATAATTGTTAGTTTGCAGCAGCAGCAGCAGCAATCTGATTGGTTCCTGGGCCGTCCCTGTCCTGTCACTTACTAACAATACTAACGATAAATATCTCCTGAGCTTTTTTGAAGTACATAATGTGCTTGAACAATAATTTCTAAATATATTTAATGATGTGTAGTTTTGCTTGAAGCTAAAGAGCAGCAAGGAAGGAATCAGGTGAATGTGCATCTTACTGAATCAGGAATTGTTAATGGATGTTGGACATAATTGGCTCCTCTGTGAATATTGTGGCCCTGACAGAAAGTCTGTGATGTCCTACTGCTTTTCAGGTTTTGCAATCATATGGGATGCAAAATATGATGCATTGTTAAGGAAGACTTGCCTGCAGTATAGACAGTAACGGAAAATGTTATTAAATCTGCCAAAATGTAATTAATTAATCATAATAATAACAGAACAATACTAATATATATGATAAAAAAAAAAGAAAAAAAGCCACTCTACTTAACTACTGAAATTTTGCTTGGTAAAATATTTTGCTTTATTAGTGGCACTCACATCACATGCCCTCAAAGACTTGCGGATGTTGTTTTGAGCAGGGCCCTTTGGACAAATAATTGTTTTTACCACTAGGTGGCAGAAAGAGACAGGTGATTGGGATGGATTCAATTCAACAGCACAACTGTGAAAAACACAAATGTCATAATTTTAATGAAAATTTATTTTTTCTGAAAATTAATGGAGAATTAAACTGAAAGTGTTTAAAAAAAGACTGAAAAAAAACTATGCTTTGTTAAAACTTTGTTTCTACTGCATGTGGAAGCAGAGTGACTCGTGCACTGTTTGATCTGTAATGGCTATAATTGGGACTGAAATAAAAAGGTGGCGCCACTTAATTTGCTTTAACTTCCTGCAATAAAGTACTTTCCTAATGAAATTTTGCAGGGCCCTATATTGTTAAGTGTCAAACACAAAGAGAGGAAGAAGGGAAAGATCAACTTCCATCCATAATAGAGAGATAACAGAGTTGACTTGGCAGAGGAGTGGAGGACAGGCTGTGCTCACAATTCTATAAATGAATAGCCGCGCTCTGCCGGGGCTCATGTAATAATCATCTCCATGTTTCCAGCAGTAAAAACACAGCAGTCACATCTCAGGGGGAACAATTCGGGAATTCATACCTTGAAAGGTTTTATCGCTGTTCCTGCAGGTTCAAGATACTGTTTAGTCCAGATATGCGAGGCAGGAAAAGAGCTGCTGCAGTATGAAGCAAGTGGACCCTAACATAAATGTGTGCATATACTGTATATACAAATGCATACAAATTACACGAGTGCAGAGCTGTATTGTTATAAAAGGAGTAAATACATGATGATGATGATGATGATGATGATGATGATGATGATGATGATGATGATGATGATGATGATGATGATGATGATGATGATGATGATGATGATGATATTGATGATAATGAGAATGTAATATAATGTAAACAACATCTAAAATTCCACTTGTAGGTTTGTGAGTATTGTTTTAAGACCAAACCACTGAGGCATTAAAGCCACACATTTTATTTCCACTTTAATCTCTGAGGTAACAATTACAAGTGTTTGTGATGAAAGAACAAATTAGATTGAAATGTTTTTGTTATCTTATATAATGCATTAAGCTCATTTGTTTAATTCATGTTAATGATATTAGGTTGGTTTACGGCTGAATTTCAATCTGTTTGATCTGTGTGTGGTGTTTCCTGTTGGTCTGACTAGATCAAACCAAACATAATGATCGATGTAACAAATATATTCATGATGCCATGGGTTCCAGGAGAGAATGATAATATGGGTAAAATAATTGTTTTATGCCCTGCCAGAATACTCATTAGACCCAGACTCATGGTTTCCTGTTGTTCATCTGCCTTTTTCTCTGCCTGGGTGAAAATAATAAGGTCGTGGTCGACAGCCAGTGAACAAAGTCAGTGTGCATGTGTCCCAAGAGGAAGAACCCTCGTTAGTCAAACCCAGACCACAGATATCAGAGGGATTTTTAATGTGACACATCCGACTTGAATTCCCCTAGTTTTATGCATTAATGATCTTCGGTCGGAGATTAAAATAAGCATATTCAACAACTTGTTTATTGTCATTGCCCTTACATGACATAATTGGAATAATGCTAATTATGAATCTGTGTTAGACCAGACACCAGGGACTGCCTGGGTGAAAGAGATGATAGGATGATTATGACTCTTTGATTAAAAATGATCATTAATAATTAAGTACCTCTCATTCCTTGGCCTAATGCTGTTTCTGACTTATGCTAACACAAGGCCACAAAGAGATTTGTGTTTGTCTGTTTAATTGCCTTGACCTTGGTCTTTCAATAGTTTCACAGTGTTCCAATTCATCCTCCCTGCTGTCGCTGTCACCTGAACCTGTCTACTCAGTATCGATGGCTGAAGGGAAATACATGTTACTACTGTCAGTGGAATTTATACGGCTGCAGTGCCTCCTGTCCAAATTCCTACTTTTGCATATCTTGCTAACTGGGTTGCTACAGTCGGCTTATTTCCGAGGGCCAGAGAGTATATGAGTGGCATTACTGAATAAGCTTGGGGGGGCTACAGGTTAATCAAAAAGAAAATTCAGTACAGTTACCCAAAAAAGCTGGTCCTGTATCCTAATGTCCTAATAGGTTGACTGGATTTGGTATAGTTTATACTCCGGTAGCTTCAGCTAACACACCTAAGTCTCAATGTACATTAGTTAGTCCTCGTAAAAACACTTCTATTGTAAGGTTTCAAATGAAAATGCATTGTTTGAAAAACAATAGCAGCATGCTACGTTAGAATGGGAATTAAATTAGATGAATAGTATTGATTAATATTGTGCTTATGTTCTGGACAAGAACATACGCTGGGGAGCAGGAAATCTAAACACAGGCAAGTTATTTTTGAGTGCGGCTGCAGGGTTTGAAGTACGCGCATTACAAAATCAATAACTCCTGATCTCACACACGCTTGAATAAAAAAGAGCCACAGGTCCTGAGCTTATTGAATGGTCAATTTTTTCCTGCTTTTTCAAATCCATTCCAACCTCGGATTTTGCTTTCAGCTCATACTTAAACTTACAACAAGGAGTTTTTAACTGGATATGAAACCATCTAATTGAAATATTGCTGCCTCTTTATGAGCAGCAATATTTCTTTAAATTAGACAATCAGGAAGAAAACTACAAACTATTCTAAATGTCTGTCTTCGGCTCGGACCACGGAAGAGGTCAGAGGTCAAACGATGTACGGCATGGTAAGTGTTGGTGTGTGAACGGTACAACAACGAAATTAGTGTTTTAAATCTATGAAAATGAAAAGTTTGTTATAAGAGCTTTTACATACAGAAATTCCTCCTGAAAATCAAAGGTAATGTCAACACTAATACACATTCACTTTAAACTGGTGGTTGAAAACCAATACAATTATAATCACTGTCAGTCACTGGGCATGTGCACGTCAGAGGTAGAGTGTCTGCTCTAGCTGGTTGCTTAGTTGCAGAAAATACTAAAAAGAAACAGGCTTGTAATTTGTTATCATATAATACATTCACCACTGGTAGTTGTTTCAAAAAGTCTCTTTTCTGTTAGAACACATCTCTGGAGTTTTCAGACTAAAAGCTGTGCCAGTTGTTTTTCTCTGAAGTCTCTGATTAAAAGCTTTAAAAAAATCAAGCTGTAGTCAAAGCCAAAGAGATAAGTATTAAGGTTAAAAGTTAATAATGTGGATGTAGCTTAAAGATGCTGTAAAACAACAGAGAGAACAGTATCTCAAACACAGCATGTAGCAATAACGGCTGTTTCCTATTCAGTATGACAGCTATGCAGTGTCACAGACAGGTTGGTTGGAGAGTATCAAGAAGAAAGGAGATTCATTTGGAGAAGCAGCTGACCATGGAGTCATAAATCCAGTTATTACCACAGTGAGAAAAGAAGTGCTCATTGTGATATTTTCTCTCTATATGGAAGTGCTCCATCCATGTGCTGCGATTGAAGTGGGTTTTGATGTCAGCCTCATCTATAATGGATCAGGTGACATTGTTCTGATGACAGCTCCTGATACACTTCTTCGGAGACGGGCACATGGAAATAGGCAATAATAATAATAATAATTCATTTTATTTGTAAGGCACTCTTCATCCGAGGATCTCAGAGTGCCACAAGTACATAGTTAAAAACAAAGTCCTAAAAAAAAAAAACTCAACTCAAAGTAAAAACGCCTTCTTGAATAAAAAGGTTTTTAGGCCAGTCTTAAAAGAGTCCAGGGTCTGTGTTGCCCTCAGGTGGTCAGGGAGACCATTCCATAGGCGGGGCGCTGCTGAGCAAAAGGCCCGGTCGCCCATGGTGCGGAGCTTGGTGTTGGGAACCCGAAGGAGCGAGCTACTTGTAGATCTGAGGGTGCGGGTGGAGGTTTGGGGAGTAATGAGTTCTTGTAGGTATGGAGGTGCATGTCCATTTATGCAGTTATAGGTGAGGAGTAGGACTTTGTATTCAATCCGGGTTGAGACAGGGAGCCAGTGGAGTGAGTGGAGAATTGGTGTTATGTGCTCATATTTACGGACTCTCATCAGGATCCTGGCAGCGCTGTTTTGAATGAATTGCAGTTTTTGGATGTTCTTGCCAGTGATCCCAGTGAAAAGGGAATTGCAGTAGTCCAGTCTAGAGGAGATGAATGCGTGGACGAGCTTCTCTGCATCTGACAGGGTTAAAGTGGGGCGGAGTTTGGAGATGTTTTTGAGATGGTAGAAGGAGGTTTTGCACAGGTTTTTTATATGGTCATTAAAGGTCAGGTGAGAATCAAACCTAACTCCCAGATTAGTGACTGTGGAGGAGAGGGGTATGACCTGACCGTCGAAGGTGAGCTGAGTTATGGAGGATGACTGAACCTGGTGTGGAGTTCCAACAAGGAGGGCTTCAGTTTTGCTACTATGCAAATGGAAACAGATCCTGGTGCTCTCTGCTGTCATTATCTCTGCTCTTTTTTCTTCCTCCGCGATTTCCCCAGGAGCAGGTGCCGCAGTCAGAAAGAGAGGGCGGGGGGGGAGAAAAAAAGGTACACGGGACATATGGAATCAGACAGCAAGTCAAAATAGTTTATTATTGAACAGGATTCATAGTCGAGGCACTACCTCACATTTAGTATAGGCACTGAACTACTGCACTGGAGTCACAGCCACCACTCGGTCTGAGAACCGAAGCCTGCCAACCACACTACAGGCCCAACGCTGTCATCAATGTGACCTACATCTGCTAAATCAAGAGAACTGATGTGGATCTTCTATGAAGACTCCCTCTTTTATATTCCCTTCTAGATATTTTTATTAAAAAGAATAAAAAAGAAGCTCTACTTAATCTCTCGTCAGGAGGTTATTAACCAAGAGATTTGGCTGTTAATGGAACCGATTCTGATCGGAAACTTTTAAACCAACATTAACCTTTGTTATGATTGTGAAGGTGTCCCAGTGGACTGGCAGGCTTCAGTGGGAGGAGTCAGCCTTTCCATGTGGACATTACAACATCCTACTAATCTAACCCAGTCTCCTGGATTCTTCAAAACATTTGACTAGTCTCCGTCTTCCGTCCAACACGTTAACAAATCACTGCGGGGTCATGACTCTATTACCTTGACAACAATAACCACCAACCATTTGTATTACTATGGTGACTACTATCATTATGATATAGTTCATAATATCAAAAGTCAGAGCAGCATATCCCCTCTTGTTCCCCTCTGTCTGTGTGAGCATCAAAAGGAACCTTTGCCGCAGCAGTCTAATCTTGTTTGTTTCTAGAGGGATTATCAAGCAGCATAAATTAGGTTATAATAACTTTGTACATCTGTGGCGCAGAGTGGGATCCTCACATCAGCTCAATCAACAGCACAACGTGTTTGCTGCTGAACAGAAATGTATTGAAGCTCGTTGCATTGTTTCTAGTTTGCATGACTTTTGCCTGCGTATAACAATTTATGTTATAGATCAGTCCACTATGACCCCTGGCAAAATCTGAGTTGATTAATGGGATCATTTGACCTTTTGGGAAATGTGATGTGATTGACACGCTCTCATGGCTGAACAAAGGGAAACTGTTAACTTGTGGCTTTGATGGGGGAATTAATTATTTCTCAGCAAACATCAGGCAGCTGCAGTGACTTCCAGAAGCCCTGTGTAACATTGGGGTTGCCAGGCAACAGCTAAAACACAGTGCCGAAGTATCGGGTGGATAAACAGACAAAAGGTCAAAAAATAGTAACAGCACATACTGAGTGAGGCTCTAGCTCCATATAGAGACATGAGAGTGTTCTCAGTCTTTATATCAACCTCTTGTCCCACATGCTGTCCACACTGTTTCTCAATTCTCTGTCCCAACTGTAAGGAAATATTTATTATATATGAAGTTGAATTGACTGCTTGATAGTAGTCCATGCCCCCAGTTCGAAACACAGGACTTCCGATATAAACTTTTTTTTTTCAGCTAGAACGACCCTGATGACGTCACTTTCAGTCTGGGCGCACGATACTAATCCACAGTGGACACCGCCAACTGTCTTCACTGGATTAATTGATCATCGTGTGTAAAATAGATCTCGTTCACCTTTAAACATTAAAATTAGCTTTGTAACAATGTTGCATTGCAGCAATTAAAAATGTCATCTGGATTCAAGTGAAACTGAATTTTGTTAATATGGTCTTATTGTAATAGACAGGATAATGAGCTGCTATCAGAAATGCACTCAAGTCTGGATAAAACCAGGGGATTATCAGGGGTGTTGTCCCATTTGAGGTTATGAACTGCTTTTAGTCATGCACTGAACTCCAGATATTCTCCTGACATTCTCCAGATGATCTGTAGGTGAAAAAGCTAATGTCAGAGTGAGAGGCTCTGAACGATATTCGGATTTTCTCCAGCCAAACTCTGAATAATATCTGAGTGAACCTATGTGAGGAAACAGGAGATCTGCGAAACTAGAGGACACGATGATGACGTTTCTAATAAAAAAGAGGAGCCACCCATGTAGAAGATACAGACAAAGATGCCAAGATAGCTTTTGGTGATAACAGCCAAGGTACTGTAAACAAAAACATGTGATCTGCGCAGGGGCATTGATTCTCTACTTCTGCATCTGCCTGTAGGGCCACTCCTCATCTGATTCCTGTAATGTTGTGACTGGAGAATCTCCTGCTGCGTTGCTCATGTCTGAAAACAGCTTCACGGTATAAAGCACTAATATTTAGGCTATATTTATTAATTAAGATTTTTCATAGTTGGATATATATATATATATATATATATATATATATATATATATATATATATTTTCATGGTGTGTGGTAAGATGAGGCATTTGGTCAGTGCTGCAGGGGCTTGATTTACTGTTGAGAGAGCTGTTTAAAGTGGCAGAAGTTAAACCACTTTATGTTTTCACAGTCATTACAGGAATAAAATACAAAGTGAAACGTTTTATAACATAAATAAGTATATATTTAACTTTTTAGAATTTCACACACAGCAGTCATCCTCTCTCTCTGTTTAACTTTTCTTTCTTAATAACTTCAGAACATTAGATTCGGTTCAGTAAACCTCCCAAATTACATTTGCACATACAGTACAGAGCACACGGCAATACTGAGCCACTGAGACCACGGAGGTTTTACCAAGTCAGTCACTGCAGGGGAGGCAGCACAGTTCAGCCAGAGAGATCAGAAGCAGAGACATGTCTGTACAAACTAGTTTAATACTCAGCTCTGAAAATGATGGACAGCTTTGAAGACCAGTGGTTCTCCAGCTGCCGGGGATTTGGAGATGGCGGCTGTTTGAAGCATTTCAGTTCAAAGCTCCCTCATATGTATTTTTTTAATTAAATTAATTTTCTGCTGTTCGGTGTCTGAAAACCCAGAGTATAAAAAATCCACTGATATACTCAAACTCTGATAAAATATGTTGGTGGCAAATTTATCTTTGTTCACCTTCCTTTCATTCTTTTGTAGACATTTCTCCTTAAGAACCGTAAGTCAGCTAGCATGATTACGTACTGTACAAGACCAACATGGTAAAAATAAACAGATCTATATATATATTCCTATCGAAAAATAATATTTCCGCAAAGCTTTGCAAGAACACACAACTAGTGACAACCACTTTGAGGAACCCAGCTCTGATCTGCACAACACCACGACACATCTGTCACCCCACAACCTCAATCCACAGCACAAACATCCGGAGGGAAAAAATATGAACAACAATGAACAATTAACAACAACAAAAAACAACCATTATATCCATCTTGATTTGTCTTTTCAGGGCCAAATATGAAACAAAACACAACAAGATCACGTGGGTATGTGAGTGTAAGAGGAACACATGTATGCTACCAGCAGGTTTTGACACTGTTCCTCGTTGCCCAGGAAACTGTGTAGATTTTTTCCTGCACAAAAATCATAAAAAGAAAGAAGAACAAAAAAAACAGAGAGCCTTTTCATTGTCAGAAAAAAAAGACACAGTTCTACAAAGGACGCACAAAAGTGAAAACTGTAAAGTCAGCTTCTGCCACCCCCAGCTTTGCACCGTGCTGAACGCACCCCCGTTGTTTTGTCACAACCTGAGTCTGTGGACCTTGTTTTTGTGAATCAAGCATTGTTCCTATACTGAAGGAGGGCCCTGACTGTTTCTTGGAGAAGAGTGTACAGCATATACTGTGTCAACAGATGTTTCGAGAGGTAATGATACACAAGGCAACTTTTTGGGGGCAATGAAAGAAAGTTTGTTTGCTCCAGATGATGAAACGGGCCTGAAATGAGGGTGTTATGCTTGTGCATTTATTTCCATTTTCAACATTGCTTTACTAAAAACCTGCGGAATAATTTAAGGGCTCTTATTGCATTTACCTGTGCCTCCGATTATTTAGATCGTTCAAATCTCACCAAGAAACCCATAAAACAAAATGAAGGCTCTTGTCATAGGAAGAAGGAGCACCATATATGTAGGTTTTCAATCCTTCCTACAAGAACGCATTTACAAATGCTTGTGCATCATCTGCTATTGGCCTGATAAAAAAGTACAGCATGAAATTAGCTGCTAGCTGCACTGAAGCATCCTGCTCTTCTGTTCTGTGTATCTCAACCTGCCGTCAGCATCAGCAGAAGGATTTCACTCGGGTGAGTAAACAGCACGACACGTTCGTCTTTGAGGAGCCAGAAAAAAACATTCCAGATTCGTCCTCACTGTAAAACAATCTGACACTGTAAGGGTCAGAGAGGGAGTCTCGGAGAAAGTTTCTTTTTTTTCAATACAACTAAAGAAACCAGATTCCCAAAACAGAGCACGACTTCACAGGCGAATGCGAATTATACTCATACACACATACACATAAAGTCAATCAAGTACACAACTGGGAAACGATGGATGTAGTGACATTGCACTTATGATAATGATAATTTTTGAATGGACATTTCATTAAAGGAATATATGTGTCATATGAATGTTGTTAAAGACGACAAAATCTCCAGTAGCAGCCTTTAATGCAGCTAATTTTTTGGGTTGTTGGGTGAGGGTCCACACTGTTTACAGTTGCATGGTCAAGCATTTAGCAAACTAATACCACATTTTACAAGTGGACGGGTGGATACCAAAAACTGAGATAAAAAGAGAAAAGTATAAAAGCTCTGATGAGACAAAGCAAGAAATTTAGAACTTAAAGGGCCAAATAGTTTCTTAAAGAGATGGTGGTGGATAGTGGATAAAACAGAAAAGTGTAAACAAGGCCAATATTTGCTTTTTCTATTTAAATATTTTCAATCTTTTTGTTGTATTTGAGCAAGTTACATGACAATAGAAATAGTTTGTTTGCAAAACTTATTTCCGTCTCCAAATTCCTCCATGACAAAAGCACACATCCAAGGGCACATACACATACACACACACACACACACACACACACACACACACACACACACACACACACACACACACACACACACACACACACACACACACACACTCACACAAATTGAAGCTGCATCAAGTCGGTTAATCAGTGTTGTATGGATGGACCACAGTCCCCTACCAGCAGAGCTATTTAGCGTCAGGATGCAGACCAAAAAAAGCACAAAAGGTGGGGCAAGACAGGGAAAAGGATTTGTGTGTGTGTGTGTGTGTGTGTGTGTGTGTGTGTGTGTGTGTGTGTGTGTGTGTGTGTGTGTGCGTGCGTGCGTGCGTGCGTGTGTGTGTGTGTGCGTGCGTGCGTGTGTGCATGCTTGCCTATGTATAAACAATGCTTACTTTGTATCAGTAACGCTACAGCCTTTTTATTCCCCCCTACTCTTTTAAATTAAAAGATGGAGACGTGTAGACAGTATTATCCTGGGACCGGCCAATCATATCGCGTGATCTGACCTCTCTTTAATTATCTATGTTAGATAATTAAATGATCTACCTTACTGTGGCTCTCACATCAATTTATCATTCTGTAGTACACTTTGTCTTCAATCAATTAATCATCAAATAAACTTACCATCAAATATCATCACCATGGCATAGGGGTATTAGGTGACACATCAATCTCAGACTAATGCTAATTCCACTGTGACAGTTCCACCTAGTGCATCTGCTGCAGCTGTAATGATTGATTGTTCCAGTACCTCAAATCTGAATGGAGAAGCAGATGACTGGTTCATCACATGGATTCAAAAAAATGCTTCATATATGTCAGGAACAGTCCACAGCAGAACAGACCATAGTTGTGTCTCAATTTAGGGGCCACATTCTTAATCGGCAGCATTTGTAGACTGATTGTGTCACAGCAGCGCAAGACTGTCCCAATAAGAAGTCTCCTCCAAATGCAGCCGACAAATGTGACCTTCCACCCCACGAGCAACAGAGGCCATTCATTATCATTCAGTTCAACTGTTTTTCAAAGAGGAAATGTCAGCAAAAAGAGTTGCGAAAAGGTCAGGACAATGTATTCTTAAATGTAAGCATTCAACCGAACAGCTAAAAAAACATGTTATTTAAACCAAAGAATGTTTTTTTCCATAGCTTTGTTGCTAGGCGATGGTTGTAACAGCTGGACAAGCTGGTTATGCACCAGGAAGACCAGACCCTATCGTTTCAGTTCGGCTGTGTAGACCGGGTCCTCGGCAGGATGTGGCAGCTGAATTAAGACACAGCTCAAAAGAGGCTACATGCTACCTGCCAAAAGTAAACACTGCAGCGGCCCGTCCTTTTTGTTTCCTGTGTGGCCTGGTCTGCGATCTACAGGTCACTGAATCTGTCACAGCAGCTCCCTCCATCATTGTTTATCCCCAACTCTTACACACACGTCTTTAAAGAATCAAATGCTCCTTCAATATGCCCCACACACATTTACATTCAAACTGCTGAGATTTTGTGGCCCTGTGCATCACAGAATGAGGTCTGACTGATCTGACCTCAATTTGTTTTTTGTGCATTCAGAACTTGTTTGAGGAAAGCCCATCGGAAACCCAAACGGAAACACTGAATTAACATAACCGAGATCATAACAATAAAACACTAATCTGTACTGTATGATTTTGTATTGTAATACAGTTATGGAAAGGCATCTAACAAAGGAGTCGTTAGCTGGACCTCAGGATGCTCCAACTATGCACAAGTGCCACAATTGCTCCAAAATGTTGCACAGTTATCATCAGATGCACTTCCTCTTTTCATCCATCATCTGGCTGCTGAGTTTGAGCTAAAAGAAACATTGTACTGCCATCCATCATAAAGCTTGAGGGAAATATGATGTCAGGTGGCTGATGTTTAGATTATTATTTATCTTTCAGGATGCTTCAGTGCAGCGGGTGCTGTTTGCCGACCTCTGCATTCACTCCATGAGCTCCTAAATCTCCATTCTGCAGTGTGAGGAAACATTTGAGTTTGCTGATCTGCTGCTGCTGTGCTCATGTCGTAGCAGAGGCGGGTATATGGGTAGCAAAGCAAGCTGCCGACAAGTTCAACCACAGTCAATTCTTCACCAACTACACATTAAGGAAACACAGTGACTGTGGTAACTGGTCGTTCCTAATTTGAGCCGCCTGCGGAGCGAACGCATATCAAGGGCCACTCTGGTTGACACCGTGGTAACGATGGCTAGCAGTTCTAAATGTCACAAGTAATGTATACAACACTGCAACCAAAGGAGAAGAACTAAAACAGACATTCACATTCCCAGAACGTCACTGGTCGTAGAAAAGTGTTGAAGCTTGCTGTTGCAGCAGCAGGTGAGAGCGACGCTGCTGCAAAGAGGAGATACAGATATGGCCCTATGTTCCTTTATTATCCAGCAAAGTACCCTGCTTTAATTCTGAAAAATGCTCAACAGTTCAAAGGCGTGTTGTTTCTTCACACACAGCGTGTGTGTATCGTATTTTTGCACATGTTTTGTCTCCCTCCGATTTCCCCCGAGTAGAAAATCCGTCACTTTTCTGTTCTTGCCAATCCCAGCAGTCAGATTGACTGTCCTTAATCCTGTATTCGTCCATCTCTGTCACAAACTGTCTCTGCAGATCCCATTTAAGAAATGCTCGCTGAAGGTGACAAGTGTATCCCAATTAACAAGACAAATCCATGAGTGGGACATTAAGATAGAAAAGTATCTCAAAGTGTGATCTGTGGATCCAATTCCTGTGTTTCTGCACATACATGACTACAATATCAATGCTGCTTTGCATTATTTCCTGTGTTTGAGTGTGTGCATGTGTCACACTGTTTCCTGTAAGCAGAGGGCTTCCACAGCATTACTGGGTCCCTGTGCGACGCCACCAATGACAAAGAGCATGCTGGTCGTCTGCAGGAGTGCAGAGGAGGAGCGTGCAGTGGGCATGGGCGCCACATACTCCCAGCGCCGCTTCACGGGGTTGTAGCTCTCCACTGTGCCCAGCGGCGTAGGCTCATTACCTGCAAAATGGAGAGTTGAACGTTATTGACAACAATAGGAAACAAACAGATTCAGATCTTCAAATATATATCACACAAATTTGGATAACATGTACTTAACACACCTGCCACCAGCAACTAGTCCTCTAAAAGAAAAATAACAACTCAATTCCTGGGCAGGTGTGCACACACAAACAGGCGTAGCTTCAGGAGTAGCGACAGCTTATCGTCAGTCACACAAACACACACACACAGACACAAACACACACAAATGCAAATAATCCAAGGTAACACCTCCTACAGTGATGAAGAATTCTCATGACTCAACTCCCCCTGCTGCCATAAACACACTACAATGGTCTTTTTATATCTATACTGTAGGTTATTGTTAGTGCACAGTATGTGGTAAACTGTAGGTAACAGCAGCAGGTTTACAAATAACTGCAATTGAAAATGTTTTCCAGTGCACGCTGGTTTAAAGCTGATCTACACAAAAGCTCAGTTTGAAGTCAGTGGTTAACTGTGACAGTGAAGGGACCTTTTATAGGTCTGTATAGCTTTTCTAGTCTTGATGGCTCAAAGTTCTTTACAGTAATACAGTGCAGCACTTTCTCTATGAGAAAGGCAGATAAGGGGTCCAGAAACTTGCCCAAGGACACTTCGGCATGTGAAATGGGGAAGCTGGGATTGAAACCGCCGACCTTCTAGTTAGAGGACGACCGCTCTAACCCCTGAGCCATACTGTCGAGCCCCTCAGTGCAGCCGGATAGCATCATAGTCCTGTAGCCTTTAAATCTTGGAAGGACACTGCTGAGATTGATCATAGCACTTCTGTAACTTTGTTGTACTCGTGATGGTCACTGCAGCTGAACCAAATATCTCTTTCTTTAATTTCACACATTTTTCTTCCAAGTCAAAAGCCAGGCACCTGCATGAGCCACGATGCAAAATGTTTTTATTCCTTTCATTTCGCCTACGTTACTGTGTTTTAGTAGCTGCTCCACAAACTCCACAGGCTGACACCAACAGAAGAGGAAGAAAAGGACAAAGAGCTAAACATCCAAAGAGCGTATTCAGGAAAGGGACTTTAATACATCGACCACATGTTGGGTGTCACCAAGGATTCCACTTGTTCCTCAGCTCTGCTCTGATCTTCCTTCTTCTTCCTCTGTCTCTCTTCCCCTCCCCCTCAGCTTCTCTTCTCCACCTCAGGTGCTATCCTCTCTGACATTATACATGCCAGCACTAAATTGTTGCCGTTTCCATGGAGACCTACATCACAGCAAGTCCCCAAATGATATGGACTAGTGAGTGTGTGTGTGTGTGTGTGTGTGTGTGTGTAGTCATGAATGTGGATAGATATGTGTGTCTTCATAAAACATGAGGAGCCAAGGCCTGAGAAGCCCCAGATTGCTTTGAAAAGTCCGACTTCACTGACACTTTGTTCTTTTAAAAAAAATGAACCCCCCCCCCCCCCACACACACACACAAACTTTGCCGCTCTCAAAGGCTTCCTGCCATTGCTTTAATTCTCAGCCCACATTATATCAATTCACGGGTCCTTCCTCTCTTCTGCTGCTCTGCTCTCTCTTGTCTTTTGACCTCCATTCATCCTCTTTAATTCCATCCATTATCTCCTCACATTATTTGGTCTTTGGCGTCATTAAGTTAGTTTTCTAGCCTCATCTTTCTTCTTCTTAGTTTTTTTTCCTCTTTTTTTCTTATCACCTTTTTTTCTAAGAAGCATTTTTATTTCTTCTTTATGAGACTTAATGCTTTTCATCTCCTTTCACCTGAGCTTTTTTCTCCTTAACCCGTCTCTATTCAACCCATCCCTCTCATTTTGGCTTCACTTTTTCCTCTTTGATGTGTCTCATGTTAAATTGTCTTCCTGGCTTCTGCTCTTGCCATCTCTCCAACTCGCTACCTCTGTTGCATTGTTCTTTGTCTCACCAGTTCTCTTGTTCTTCACCTCCTCCTGAGGGAGCTTTCATTTCTCTCCTCTTCTCATTGTCCAACTTCATGCACACATACATTCGGTACAAAGAAATTCATCAACACTAATCCGTTTGCTTATAGAAAGCATCTTTAAATGAATATAATTCAGAGTATTTCAGCTTCTAATAGGAAATAATCTGAAAACAGATATCGCATGATATTCATGTACACTAAGGATTTGTTTAACGTAGCGAGAAAAAAGAACGAGGTCAGCAACAATCGCTTCAATTATCTATGTTGAATTCACCACTGGTAGGGTGAGGCAGTTTTTCTTCTTGTCTTCTGGAAAAGAGTCATGTGATTGGAACAGAAGGATAGCTCATGACTTATAGGACCCTGTCAGGAAGCTAACATGAGCATCTGTGTCCTATTGTTTCTGACAGTTTCTGCACATCTAGAATAGAAAACACCCTCAGAGTTTACAAACTAAAACAGGACCAGCAGCATTTAATAAGTCTCCAGGATCAAAAACTCAAGGAGTAATGTGGACCAGTGATGTCTTTTAAAACTAAAACATATTGATATGGAATGTGGATGTGATCACAGTGCAATAACCAAACTAGATTATATACCATGTCTGTTTATACCTTGCTATCCTAGCCTGCAGTCTGATTTACAACTTTATATACACTATACTATACTATACTACACTACACTATACTATACTATACTATACTATACTATACTGCTAACTATAGAAATAGTACAACTTTGAAGTAGTAGTTGTAGTAGTAAACATACCTGAGGAAACTGAAATGTAGAGGACCAGACTATCTCCAAATAGACTATTTATGACTATATAGACATATTTATGACTATACTATACTACTATCTATAGAAAACTGCTTAGTTATAGTAGTAAAGCTAGGAACAGACATTACTGAAAGTAAAACCTATAAAGACATGTTTTTAATGCATTGTGACTTTCGTATGAGGTGAGTGAACCTCATTAGAGTGAGGTGAACTTCAAATGAACTGTGGCTTTGCACTGAGATCTGATTGGATGGATTATACAATTATTCTCATTCATGGCACAGCCCACTATTCTTCCCTTTGCCATCTTTAGATATTCAACATAGATGAAAGAGTCAGAGGATCATCAAACTAATTTAAATCCATTCTGATGGGTCCATGACCCCTTTGTACCAAAATGTACGGTGATCAATGCAACGGTTGGGAAGACATTTCCATTGAAACCACAACTGTGAGCCTTATTCTGACAAGAGAGGAAACACATAAGTTCATGATCCATCGTCAAAGAGACTCAAGGTTTCATACAGCTTCTCTCTAGCCCGTGATTGATCAGCAGCAGCTACAGCAGCTCGACTGGTCTTAAACCTAAGTTCCCTCACACTAGCGTTCCTCTGTTCCCTTCACTGGTTTCCAGTGGCTGCCCGCAGCAGCTTTAAGTCACTAGTAGTTGTGTAGCATTACATTTTTATTCGGTGTCGTGTGTCCAAATATTTTACATACGTACAATGCCAGTTAACAGCATCTAAATTGCTACAGAGCAGCCCACCATTGGGAGGTAAACAGACAACAGAACTTATTTTATGGCGATTGGCATCCAGCCTATGGCGGATTACTGGCACCTAGTGGCTGGGAGGTGTTATCATCGGTCAAGCGAAATAATACAGGCTGCGTGACGGCAAAACCTTTGAACATTTCTTTAATAAGAAATCGCCCGTGTGCCAATGATCGTGCCTTAGGTTGCTGACCCATGACTTAGCCCCTCCATGCCATCGCTCTCATTTTCTCACTCTCACAAACACACTGACGATGGACCCATCTGTCATAGTCAGCCAGGCCATCGAGTATCGGGTCAATCCAAACGCATCAGTGGTTTTCACAGTCCGTGTCTTTCTCTTACATCCTCGACTGTTTCCACTAGTGTTGCTCAGCCCCGCCCATCCTGAAGCTTACAAGTGTTTATTTCTGTTCACCTCTCTCTGACCTGCTGTTGCTTCTATCAGGCAGCGAGAGAAGAGCCCGGCGCTTCATTATAAATCGGGACACAACTCCCGTAGCCGAGCTCATGGCCGTGTTTGATCTGTGCTGTGAACAGTGTCACTACATGGCCTATTTTTAGCACTAATTCTTGACCTCCTCGCTCACACTGCATCTACCAGGGCTTTAGAGCAGATCAGGTGTTTAGTCCCTGCTGGCAGATGCTTGTGGATGTTTAGTCAGAGATTGACCTCTGGACAGTCGCAGACAAGCTACAGCTCAGGGAAGCTGCGCTGCTGCTCCAGACTCGGTAGCAAAAGGCTAAATGAAATGTAAGACTGTAATGTAACCTCATCTCTGATTTGCACAAATAATTCAACTCAGAAGAATCCTTCCTCTGTACAGAAGAGGGGTTGAGAACCTATTTCTGACGGCCTTGTTGTAGTTACAGGTAGCTGACTGGAATTTTGACAGTAATTAATTTCTACATATATGTTCTTATCCGTCTGTCTCTGTTGTATTTGACTGAAGGTGGGGCTCAGTTTCTCACACAGGAGGATGACATGATCACATAACATCAGGCGAAGCAAAACAAAGTAGTCGACCAATCAGACAACCCATTGGTTATCGTTTGATAACAAATGAACTGGGCTTCAGGCTTTATGTTCTCTTCACTGTACACTTTTTACAGTATAACTAGTTTATTTTGACGTTACTTAAATATACTTAAAAAATATTTAAAAGGGTTAAGGTCCAAATCTCTATTAACACCTATCTACAAATGAATGAAGACCAATAAAAAGCTGATAGGTGATACATTTTGGTTAATGCGTTCCTCCCCAAAGGTTAGTCAAACTAGAAATGAAAAATCTGAATGTCCCAAAATTGAGTTGCTCGCCTGCAAATTCTGATGCAAAATATATTTTAGAGAGTTTACCAGCATCTACCAGCCACCATCATTATGTGTTCAATACAGAATGCTTGTTTGGCTAATTAAAAATTAGTAAGAACACATCTAATTTGCCTCATATCATGAAGTTCTTTTGGATTTTCTGGTTTATTGATTTCTTTTAAATGTGGTGATATCTGCACAAACACGGTCAGAACCTAGAACTCCACTGATGCAGCCTTGATATATATACAGCATTAACTGTATGTTAACAGTAAAATATGAAACTTAACTTCAGAGAATGCAATATGGCAGCAATGAAGGTTAGGTTTAATGCTAGAGCATAATTTATCTCCAAAAATGATGAAATCTTCTGTTCTGAACGGTATGGACACATCAGAACAAACAATGAATCATCACAGAGTTCACTGAGGTGAGACTCAGCGGGATCGTGATGGAGAACGCTTGTTAGCTGCCCTGTTGACCAGCTGCTCTCACCTGGCCTGCTGGGATGCACATCACTGGAAATGTCGGACAAAAACTTTCAAAAAAAAATAAGATCTGGTGTCCACAAAGTGAAGAGTGGTGTATACCCAAGAGTTATTGTGTTTTATTGTTACTAATGCTGACGATTCACCAAAAATGTGCATTATCTACAGCTGTTTGTGAACAGGTCTAGTGACCCGGACTGTCTCTAAACTTATGAACCGGTTTTAGAGCCAAAATACTTTGTCAATTACCCTAAGACAGGAAACATTATTTAAGCACTGACACATAACTTAGTCTCGAGGGTTCTTCTAACTCGGTCAAGGCTACTTTTAGCTTAAAGATGTTTTTTGAATATGGATGAATATGGTAATGTACCTTGACCCACAATGTTTTTAATTGTATATCATATATTTAGTGTTTCAAAAGCACAGCCCTGTGTTATCCACAGAAACTTTAGCAAACTCTGTTATCAACAACAACTTAATAGTGAGTGGCAGACTGCATCACTAATTGGCTGCAGATACAAAGCCTGTCAAAATGGAAGAGATCTACCGACTTAACCTTCATGTGCATGAGTGTTTTTTGATGTTTTGGATGTCCTCTTACATTTTACACAAACCTAATGAAGTGCAAACTAGAAATGGAGCGAAACAAAGCAGCTTTAAAAGTTGTGTAATAAGGTTGTGACAATCGCTAGGCCTTGTGATGTGAAGCACAGTATTGACAACAAGAATAAAAAGTGCTTGTGAGAGAAAAGCATGGCCTATCTTTCTCTATCTGTCTACAACCAACTGTAAGAATAACAGCATCAACATGCAGCGGTGACTCACTAAGCAGAGACCAGTCTTCTGCCTGTTCAAGGTATTTTTCATGATTTAATGGAAGCTTCATTGAACTCTAAACTTTTTATGCCTTTTTATCATAACTGTAAATTTACCAAGCTTTCATTTAAGTTAACCTTCATTTATTCAAGTCTCGCTTAGGAAAGCTCAGAGGTTAAATAGATAAAAAGTTCTGTGCGCTTGTAAAAAACAGCTCAGCACTGAGTATATTTCAAGCATATTCCCATGAGTAGTTTTTAACAAAGTGCAGTGAACCGAAAGAGAGACCATCCTTTTAGCAGAAACCAGTTCTCTTCAGTGGGCTGTCACACATTTTTTTGCCCCAGTTTCTTCTGTGGATTATTGCTGCCTCTGTGTTTTCTGTCACTTCACGTGATCCCTGATGTGACTATGGTTGTATATGTTGCAAATTGTTTCATGCTGTCATGAAAAATATCATCAAGAAGAACTATCTATTTATCTACTACCAGCAATCTGCATATCAGCAAAGACCAGTGGTGAGTGTCCGCAATAATTAACTGAATTACATTGTTGTAACTTTAATAAATGGTGTAAAGATGGGAGCAGGATGAGATACATTTATCTTCACAATGTAGAGAAGATAGTATAGTAAATTATATGATTTATTTTCAGTTGTATAAAAATCAAATCTGAATTTGTTATTTTTTGTCCATTTAAGGTTTTGTAGGCAACCTGGTAGCACAGTATTTGGGATGCTTTCTTGAAGTATATAGAGTTGAACACATACAACACATACAAGATGGTATTGTCTACATTGAGATATACATTTTTTAATCTAGAGTTAATGATTGAGGACCAAATACTGGTCCTTGTGGGACTGCTTTATCAACCCTATAAAATAAATAATATTAAAACAGTGTTTCAGATGAGTTAAGCGTATATAAGGAGTAGGAAATAATTTGCTACTTAAATCGAAACATACTGCATTATATACTGTTCTTGTCTTCACAACCACTCAAAGCACTTTACACAACACGGTGCATTCATCTGTTCACATACACATTCATACAGTGCTTCAATATGCAGTGCGCGTGTGTGTGTGTGTGTGTGTGTGTGTGTGTGTGTGTGTGTGTGTGTGTGTGTGTGTGTGTGTGTGTGCAACTACATTACAGATGCTATTGGATCTCTGCAGATGTATTTTTATCTTTTATTTCCCAAGTCAAAAGGCAGAAGGTTTGAAATGTGCCATAAACAGCTATGATTCACAAGCCCCCAAATACCCCCATGGATTAGATGGAGAGAGAGAGAGAAAATCAGAGCTGACACACAAACAGAGAACAATCTATTTACCTCTTTCCCTTTTACTCCCCCTCAATGTGTCATTTTAACGTTAGCGAACATGGACACGCACATCCATTTCATCCTGGTACCTCATTCAATACTCTCTTTCCTTTCTCTCTGTCGTCTGCTGAATTTCGAACTTTCGAGTCTTTAAACACACACACACACACACACACACACACACACACACACATACAGATGTCAGTCTGCATTATTGACTATCACTTTGACGTCTGCACAGAGAGAAGTGGCTAAAGTGAATAAAGCCTATATGGGAAAGTGTTAAAAAAAACATTCTAACGACTGAGGTACTAATCAATTTGAAGCAAATTAAAGCTAAATTCTTTACCAGTCTCTACCACATTGGTGATAAAACTGAGTGTGCTTTGAATAACTAGAGTGATATTTGAGACAAATGTGAGCCTCTACTTCATGTATTAACATTTAGGCTTGTATCCTTCAGGTTTCTGCCTTTCTGGTCGGATGTTTTGTATTTAAACATCTCAGAAGAGGATAAACATGATGGATGTGAACTCTAGGGTGCTGTGGCTTCCCTTAACATATATGCAAAGACATATCTTCATACTTTGTGCCAGAAAACATCAAAAGTACAATTAAACAAGCTGCAGTACCAGTGTAAAAGCTGCTGATTTCAGAGAAGGTCTCATATTATTCTGCAATATCTCAAAATTGAAGCAGTAATGATTTGTAGATAACAATTGAGATGGAGAAGCAAAATAATTTTCCATTTAATATGGGATGTTAACACCAGTTTGCAAGTGTATGTGTGTGTGTGTGTGTCATCTTGCTGATGCGTGTGGATGTAGAGAATAGAGTCAATATCTGCTTTACAAGCATGTCTTCGGGGAAAGCTGACCTCAGATTAATTTGTAGAATTGCTAAGTCTCTCTTCATGCCAGTTTGTTTACTTTAACAAATGCAGCTCAGTCGAGGAGAAAATTGAAAGTTAATGGACATCTAATTTGTGTGTGTGTGTGTGTGTGTCTGTGTTCATGATAAATCAGAGCTATGCTGTTGAGTTGCTGTGAGTGAATACTGAGATTACTTGCAGTTCAGCATAAAAAAGACTTACATGTCCAATAATTAGTAGAGTATTAAAGTGCCCTCTCATGTGATATTGGTTTATGTAATTTGTAAATCCACCAATAAACATGCACAACAATAAACAACCATTGAATCAAAAACTATTTTTGCAATTCTTGCATTTCCTAACCTTCCTTATCTACACTCACACCAATAAACTACATTAAACTGAATTAATACAAGTTCATGAAATTCATGTGTCCTGCAATGCCATGCCACTAAGGGGAGGAAACTGAACATCTAGTATTTGTATTATTTCAGCACTCTTTGATAGACAAATAAATGCACAGGAAGCATACCAGTGAACAGCTTTAAGCAGCACTCTGTTTCTCCACTCAGATTTTCCATTGCAACAAAAGCTATTCAAGTTTCCTTTAAAAATCACACAAGATGAGTATAAAGTAAAAAAAACTATATATATAGTGTTCCTATCCGCATATATGTGTATACACAGCGGGCGGCTGTGGCTGAGGGTAGAGTGGTCGTCCTCCAACCTGAAGGTCGGCAGTTCGATCCCCAGTCTGACCCATCCATCTGCATGCCGAAGTGTCCTTGGGCAAGATGTTGAACCCTGAATTGCCCCCCATAGAAAAACTAAGTGCTGCGCATAGATGCACCTTATGAATGTGTGTGTGAATGGGTGAATGTAGAACTGTACTGTAAAGAGCTTTGAGTGGTCATCAAGACTAGAAAAGCACTATATAAATACAAAACCATTTACCAAACCCAAAGCCATATAAGCAAACAGCTGTTTAAGATTTATGTTCATTATGTAGACATACGGCTGTTTTAACTTATTAAATGTTTATATTGATAAATAATCAATGATTAATCAATAATAAATATCCATGAACTTTTTATAGAAGACAAGAAGATGTATATATAGATATTAATAGTGTTGGCAGCCTCGGTAGAGTTGGGTATGTTAAACTGGTGGTGCGTGCGTACTCTACTATTTTGCTTTTTCAATCTCTGGTTTAAATGGACAATCCATTTAACATGAGGATCAATTTATTTTTCATTAGGATTACTCGGCCTGTGAAAACATTTGCCTAATGCCTCATTGACTTTGGAGACAGTGTTCTAAAGTCAGAAATAAATAGACATTATACAATGAAAATTTACAAATGGAGTCATAGACATTGGTGTTAACCACGAGCAGTAGACTGTCGACATAAAACTGCATCCTGTGAAGCAATGGTCACGTGACCAATGCTGGTGGCTGAGCAGGTGCTTCCGCTACGGAGTTAATCTGCCAGCCCGTTTACAGCCAGTACATCTCTATCTGCCGCGCAAACTGTTGAATGTTATCTTATACAACAGACTGGGTGTGCATTTGCCAAAGTATGCTATTTTAAAAAGTGGATCCAATTGAGAAACTGCAACTTTTAGACAGAACTGCTTACCTATAATGAAGGCCTGAGCTCAGGGGAGTAATGAGGGTAAACCAAGTAATCACCGTTGAGGTACCTTTTTGAATACAAAATAGTATTTAAGCACCTTTTATGGTGGTTTACTCTCTTGTTATTGTCTGATTTATTAAGCTTTTAGTCAAATTCAACACCATTGTTTACTGAGCATTATATGACAGTTCAGCGCACAACCTCAACTTGCCCCCGCCCCTTCTCACTGTTGCCTGGCACCTGACCCCTACTCTCTTGTCTCTATAGCGTACAGCCCTCGCTGCTTGCACACTCTCAATTCCAGTCTCTCTTACAAACTGAGAAAGTTTGGGTCCTCCCTTTTACTAACGGTTTCATTTGATGCAGCAGCTCATCAAAACGGGAAACAGACATATGATGAACTTTTCCCTTTTAACAGCCAAACACAGATCAGCTGTTCCTCCGATGTGAGACGCTCCTTTAATTCCAGTCATAAGCGAGTTAAGTCTCTTTTTACTCTGCCCTAAAAATATGATAATGCAGACAGATATTCAATCAAATAGATATTGCCTGTACATTTTGCCCTGCATTTCAGATGGTTTGTGTGAGTCAATCTTTGGCTTTTAAATGTATTGAATTAATAAATTGCTATTGTTGAGAGAGAGAGAAAGAGAGACAAAGATCTAATGCTGTAGATGTATAAAGAAACATGAAATTGCAAAACTCAAGTATAGTCCCTCAAATTTGTAAACAGTAATTGAGTAAATGTACTTAAAAATGTACTTATAATGTCCAACACAAACAAACAATAACATGCAAATGTATTGGTCTATATGATTTGATTTCAGTGGTTCTAGTCTCCTATAGTCTATATCTAGTCTTGTATATGGGTGACTGAAGTTCATCAATCTTTTCAATAAGGGCGTTAGAGAGCTGCCTGGAATTTATGGTTCCCCCACCTATAGTTTTTACCACTCGAGCAGTGACTAAGATGGATGAAAAAAATTGTATGTTATGAGAACGGTGAAAAATATTCAAAGTTTCCTTAAATGTTGTTTTCAAAAAGATATGTTTGCATGATCACAAACTTAGCTAGCATCAGATCTGTTTCGCTCTTGTTATTCGCTAAATAACAAAACCGGTTGATTGACAGCTTTGTCTCCAATTGTCACTGCTGACTCATCTTCCCAAGTCCATTGGGCTGATGTCGCAGGTCCCAGGGGTTTGTGAGAAAGGTCTCGGTAGCCGAGCCTAGAAGCTAGAACTCTAATGTAACCTGCAGTGTTGGTGTAAAGTTTCATTTTAGAAAAAGTTAAAATGAATAGATTTATGTACTAATTGGTTAATGATATTTATTCTGTTATGACAGTGTCGTTGAGCTAAGCCCTATCATCATAATTTTTCAAACACACATACACACATATTATAGTTTGAGGAAAATGTTTGTTATTGTACAACTGTAGTACAAAAACAAGAAAGAACAGACAAATGTGCAGTCACATACTACCAGACACATTGTTGTGTCTTACTTGTGTTGCAATATCCCAAAAACAAACAGGATCATTTGTTTTCTACACACAGATTAATTGGTTCTCTACACTGGGCTAAGACCTTTGTAAGGTATGCAGCATAAATTAACAGAAAAAGGTGAAGCAACAATGGACATTATTCACTACTGTGACCTGGTTGATGTTCTGTCTCAACTTTCTTCCCTCTTCAGTCAAAGCACAGCGCAGTGTTTGACTGAGAAAAAATAATACACTGAAAAAAGAGGGGTAAAAGAATGGAGGTGCTGACCTAGACCACCAGCTGCGATGACCCTTCCTCCCAGGCAACCTGCCACAAAGTCAGCCCGCTTCTCCCTCATCCTGGACATTCGGCTGGGTTTGATCCAGATGCCTGTTGGAGGAGAAAAGAGAGTCAGCCATAATAGAATAGACACAAGTTTCTCATTCTGCACAACAAAGTAATATATGTACACACTCACACATCGCATATCACCTATCACATATGTGCAGTGTTGGTCAAGTTACTTCTAAAAAGTAATTAGTTACAGTTACAAATTACTTCTCCCAAAAAGTAATTGAGTTAGTAACTCAGTTACCACATTGTTAGAGTAATTAGTTACTCAGCAAAGTAACTGTGGCGTTATTTTTCATGTTTTATAACGCTGTTACGTTCTGTAACATCTTTAACGTCAAAGATGTTTATATTAACTGATTGAAGAATAAAAACACTATATACAGTATTTTAGAACATTTGGTATTTATTTGAACTCAATAGATTGCAGCCTGCCATATGATGCATAGAATTAAAACATATAAAAATAAATATTGAAAATAAAATTCAAGTGCAAATGTAAACTTGGGTAAAAAGAAACAAAGGAAAATCTGGCCATTAAGTAGTGTGAGAAGTAGTGCCGGTACTTCCAGTTATTGAACGCTACTTTTGAATTTCCCTGGCTCGTCGCCATTGTCGCTGTCTTGAGCTGTAGTCAGAGCGTGCAGTGAGACAGCTCTCTCCACGCAGCTGGGGTGTAATATTGTAACGGATCGAGAGACCCCCCCCAGAGTGTTGTTTGACAGCCGAAAATGGACAGGAGAAAGCGGAAGTGCGGAGGAAGCCGGCAAAACAGCGTGACCACTATAGCGGAGGAAGTGAAAGAGAGGCAGTGGAAACCCTCGAAACTAAGGAGCGGACCTCTGAGAGAGACTGAGTAAGCCCTGGCCGGTCGGTGACTGCGGAGTCGCTGCCGGTTGAGATCGCCGACTGACCGCTTCATTCAACCAAATTGTAGTAACGCGCCACTTTACATTATCAATAACGTTAACGGCGTTGTAACGATGACAAAAGTAATTAATTAGATTACTCCGTTACTGAAAAAGAACTCCGTTAGTAACGCCGTTATACTTAAACGCCGTTAATCCCAACACTGCATATGTGAGCATCACATTCCATTGCATTCAATTGGACAATATTCTGCTGCAATATTTGCTCCCATTCCACCAGAGCATTAATCAGGTCCAACAATACTGTTGTATGATAGATCCACAGTCATCACTACTCGTTCATATGATGAGGGAGGATTGGTTTATCTAAATTACCTGCAGATCCTGTCTTTTGTCCTCCTGTTATTGTTTGCAAAAGCTAATACATCATGATGACATAATTCTTATGATCATAAATCATTTGATCTATTATACGCTGAAGGTGCTACAGCTTAAGAAAAACCTTTTTGAAGTATATGCATGGCATTTGGGGATTTCTTTGACTTCTCTAGGGTGTCACTTATCATATGAAATGATATGTTGTTATATGATGATGTTATTGGTGTATTTTGTCCCACACAGACTCACGCAGAAACGCAAGAGGTGATCACCACCAACAGGAGTCAGCTGCAAGACTTGTATTAAATTAGAGTTGAGCAACACCAGGGGTAGAGCTCTCATTTTAAAGACTGATTCTCTCGCCAACCCTCACATATGTACAATCATGAGCTCCTGAAGGTGAGTATAAAGGAAAATATAAGCAAATAGATTCCAGGGTGACTGTATAACCCTCTCTGATGGAGACTTCATAGAACCTCAGTATGTGAGACGAGCAGGCTGACGTCTGATCTCACGTCTCACCTGACAACCACAGCTGTTGCCTGGGATAAGCAACATGGTGGATCACGGTATCGTTCAGTGGATAGATGGATGGGTGAATAAATTAATTTTCATTTGACAACACAATAGCCTTAGTTCCAGCGAACAGACGGGGGTTTGTTTGTTAATGTACTTTACTGCAGCCAAGTTTCCCTGCACTGAGGAGACAGACTGCCAATTAAAATGTTGCCAACAGTGAGCGTGAGAGACACTAGAGAGAGGTGGATGATTGTAAAATTAGTTTAACAAAAAAACTGTTGGTGTTGTTAAGAGGCAGGTGCAGTTGTTGTGTGAGGCATTTATATCCCTGCTGCTTTTCTGCTTTTTTATGAACTTATGTAAAAATTTGCTTTTCACTACCCAAGAGAATTAAGAGAAAACATCACTTTGGTGGAAAAACTTAGAGGAGGAGAGAAGGATGAAAAAAAGCTCTTGAGAAATGAGGAATCAACACTTTTTCAAAGGAGAGGAGAGGGCAAACGGGTTGCAGTGCTTGTGTAAAGCAGGCTGCAGGGGAGTAATGGCAGAGTTGCAGAGCAACTAAATGATAATCTCTGAGTCAGAGGACGGACATGCAGAGCCCCCAGCAGTCCACTAATAGATTCGCTGGCTGCAACAGATCATCTATTCAGCTGTGGAAAATGGAAAAGGCCAGATAACATGCAAATATAGAGCCGCTATACAGGAAGAGAAAAGAGACTTGTGCTTTTAAGCAGGCTTGTAACTTTTTTTCTCCTCTTCTCCTCCTCACCTCCTTAGTGTTGCAGCCATCTCTAGATTCAGTTCAGCCTCTGCACCACTTCTCTGATGGGCCCACCTGTGTGTGTGTGTGTGTGTGTGTGTGTGTGTGTGTGTGTGTGTGTGTGTGTGTGTGTGTGTGTTTGTGTGTGTGTGTTTGTGTGGACCAAAGCTGCATATAACAGAATTTATAGTCGGGTTGAGGTTTTCTTTAAATACACAAAACCAGACAAGACAACACTAGCATGCAGCACTAATCATAAACAATGATACAATATAACCAAAGCTCCAGATCATTCATGACCACAGGACGGATCCCAAAAATGTGGGCACTTGCACACCAGACATTGATATGTTCATTCAATTCAAAGCCTGGTGCACAGATTACCAACAATGCAACTGAACAAACAGCTAGCGGCGTATGTAGGCTTAAGCTGCGAAGAAAATCAGAAATAGTATTCTTAACAGAGAGTGTGAGAGTGACATGCATCCTCAAACCGTGCTACCATAGACTGTAGATGCTGCAACAGCAGATAAGCAACTGATTAAAAATGATTACCAGATACATGGTATCATCTGCATACGCCTCATAACACGTTTCTGAAGTGAAGAGAAGAGGGCCAGGATTAGAACCCTGTGGATTCCCTGTTTTAAGGGTCCAGAATGGTCCAGACCTTCTCCAGAGTTTGTCTTAGACACACCAACACCAGCGATCAAAACAACACAGAAAACTCCGGAGCAGGATGTGACATATAAACTCGGCTGCAGAGATTGTGTGTTTGCAGGTCATCGACACTGACGTTCGTCCTTAACAACACAAAATCTCTTGACATCTTCACCTGGGTCTTCTACATATATGGCACCACTTTATTATCTGTTGCGATTATCAACCCTACTCGCTCACAGTGAATCCTACGGAAGTTCTTCTGCTGTGTTCTCACATTGGCACCTTCGGACTTTCTGCAGATTTTTTAACAAGGGGACTGACCGGAGAAATCTGAGAAATACTGGAGGCTCTCCCATCCTGAGAATGTTCTCCGAAGCTCAGAGCATGACTGAAAGCAGCTTAACAGAAGTGCTTGTCAGACAGCCTAACACCTTCATAACCCCCGTCCTACACCTTTCTGATGTCACGGCTAGAAGCTGTGTCTGACAATCTGCCCATATTATGCTGTAAATGGCCAAGTGAGTGGAGGTCAGAAAGTTTCCACAGTTTCAACTTCTTTTTGTGTGCACCATTTCCCATTTGATCACTAAAATCTCCTGCTCTATGGAGGCAGGGTGTACATGAGTGTGTTGTTTCTAACCATTATAAACATTTACCTCCCAACATCATCAAGGAAACATCATGATAAGCAGTTTTTGAGCGTACTCTGGCTCATAACCTCTCCAACGGACGATCTCACAACACTACCTTCTGGTTACAGATGCAGGACTTAAACCACTGAGGAGCTTTATCTGAAAAGTTCAATTTACCAATTTTAAAGATGAGTAAACTTGATTCAAATCCCTTTTTGGAGTCCAGATAAAAAATATTCTCGCAACACATCACCTTAATCAGATGTAGGTGTATATAAGTCCTGTGTGAAGAGAGGGGGTGGGGTATGTGCATTCTCCCACAGTAGCCTGTCAAACATGCATGCTCACACACTGCCACTCACAAGGCTTGACAAGCAGAAAGCGACTGAGAGACAGAGCCAAACATTCTCCAACCAAAAAGAGGTCTATTCACATGCAGTATTTGTCACTGCCACTTTAAATTTTAAGAGGACAAATGAGCCACTTAGAGGAGGGGATGCTGCCATTAGTCAGCACATATCATTAATTCAGTTGCTCTAGCCAAGTACAAACTTTGGGAGAAATTAATGAGCTGTCCATAATTCACTTTGGCCAACATTTCCCTTGTTCCTGTTGGACAAACTGAATGCCCGAGATGCACACATGGAGAGATGTGCTTGCTCTCACACTGTCTGTGATGGTGAACAGGAGCGGCTGAGTTGAGTGACGTGTGTGGCAGATATCTGCCTGGAAGGACTCAGCTGGAGGAGAGGAGGATGCATTTATTTAAAGCCCGAAATCAATCCTCTTCCTTCTTCTGTTTCGCCCTCCCAGACGCCAGCGCTTCACTCAGTGCACAATTTCACCTATGCATACAAAATGATACACTCTCCAGCACACACACACACACATATACGCGCACACACACACACACACACTGGAAGGATATGGTTACCCCCCACCTGACGCCAGTTTCAAATGTCATCATTATAGAAATAGAAAAATGGAAAGATATTGGGAGGGTTATGGGATGTGATAGTCAGGCTCTCTCACACATCACATTCTTGTAAATGACCAAAAATGCACTGAGCATTTCAGGCAGACATCCGACACCTACGCCACAAGTGATCTGAATTCAGCACATTTTTTACCCTCCTTTTTTGCAGATGATTGAAAATTCAAGGAATATTTGATTTAAGGGAACATTGTTCTCCAAAAAAACAATACAGTTTGGTAAGGTCCTGTGTTAAGACTAGATTTTGAATGACTGAAACTTTCTTTACTTCTTTAAAAATATTATGCTGCAGAAATGACTAATTGCTCTGAAAATGTAATATTTCTGGAACTTATATAAAATAACCACAAATCAAGCTAAACTATAGGTACTGTGCTGACAAAGAGAAATCAGAGGCTGGGGCTTATTCAGGGGGACATTGGCCCAGGACTAGACTGGCCATCTGGCATACTGGGCACTCTCCCGGTGGGCTGACGTGCCCACCGGGAAAATTTCCTTGTTTTAAAGTCCATTGATGACAAAGTACAAATATAGGCTAAAGTGAAAAATGAAACACATTACGAGGGTGCAATTTCACATCATCATGGATTGCAATATATAACCATTAAGATATTCCTCACCACTCAGACACTAGTCTCAGCATGTGAATCATCACAGAGAGATTATCGCAGAATGAGGAGAAATGACCTTAATACGATGCATCCAGGGTGTTGAAAAAGCTGATCACTGTCAGAAGGGGTTTGTTTTCCCTACACACAACCGAGTTACTTCAAGGTCTACAGTGGGTATAGCCACGCTGTGTCGTTCCCATATGGTCGAATGCATCTGCATCTGCTGGCTGACAGTAATGAGGAATCCTCAGCGATCTGTACAGGCAGGTAGAATGAGATTTCATCAGAGTGATGTGATAAAGATGCAGGTGAGTCATTCAGGCTTACTGAAACCAAAGTGAACAGTAAAACAGCCATATGCAAACAAGCTGTAGGCTCTTTTCAGACATGACCTGCGGGTAAAATCCAGAGAAATGGCCAAAGTTTTCACCCATAGTCTCTCACACATGCACAACACAGCGGGAGGTTTCCTCTCATTCACAACAGCATCAAATCCTCCTCATTATTCAGGTGAGAGATGGAGCAGACAGAGGCAGGAAGTGACGTATTAACTACGCTGCTGATATCAACAGTTTTACAGCACCCCAATGCCGTCCTACGATCACCACAAACTCTTTTGACATCTTAGTCGGTGTCTTCTACATTTGTTTTCTGCGTTGAACGGATCTATTGCAGTGAATCCAGCGGGGGATACTTTATACTTCGAGGTCAGGCGGAGAACTTGGATACTTCGACATTTGCGTTCAACACATGAAATACGGAATAAGAGTTCAGTGCATGTCTGGAAGCAACTATAGGGTAGTGTGACATTCTGTCAGTAAGGTAAACAAGCAGTCAGGCAGCAGAAGGCCATGGAATTTTGATTAAAAAGGAATAATAAGGTAATAATAGCAGTTAGCCAGCCGCTGAGATGGTAATCAGTGAGGATTAATCAGTCTATACTTGGCAAAAGTAAAAAAAATGTCATCAAGTGGAGATTTGGCAACAAAAGATTAAGAACATCTCGGTCCCTGCAACACAGTGCAAAGTTAAAAATTGCTTCCAATTCAACTGACCCCTGAGATAGATAACATGCAATGTGAAGAAACAGCAGTCCAGTGTATCACTCAAACGTATATATCAGCCTCACTATAAAATCTTCATTATAGATAAACCAGGTAGGATGAACAGAATAAAAAGGTTTCAGTAAAATATATGCTGTAAATGATCATCTCAACCATTAGGATTACGATGGTCGATGGGGTTCACCATTAGAATAAAAAAAGTGTGGCTGGCTTTAGAAAAGCCTTTTTGATATTACTTCCCTGAGGGACCAAGAAATGTAACAATATATTTTCCAATGCTTCACACTGGTAAAACCACCAGCCACTCCCCAGCTCTCGTGGGTCTTTTTAATGCTCTGTTGAATCACACATAACACGCTACTATAAAAAGTCTTGCCTGCTCTCTCCTCCCTTATCTAGGTTTTCTGCTGGGGCTGCTGGTGCAACATAAAGCCTTCAACAGTCTGTCTCTCTTTTTCTTTATCTGCCTGATAGTGATTATTTTCCCCCTCTTCTCAGGAACTGGATTTGGATTTCATCCACACACAGAGCCTGACGCACACTCACACACAAACAAACATTCAGCCTGAGGCTGATGCTGAAATGCAGGTTTGATGAATAGCAACCTTATAGATTACAAGGATCGATGCATTAATCTGCATGCTTAATGCGGATTGAGAGGATGTGCCAAGCAATCAGGGGAAATAATACACCCAACAAGACTTAGGAAACTTCCTGTGAGTGCAGAGGAAAGAGCAAGTGTTAATTTATCATAGAAGTTCAGAGCAATCCATTCACAGTGTGGACAGCTATACCCTTGAAAAGAAAGGACAGCTGCCTGAGATAAATATGAGTCTGAGGGAACGAGGGAAGATATTACTCAGCTCATTTTGGATCTGATCCTGGACCTAATGTCTTATCCAGGAGGGCACTAAGCCAAATTATGCCTCTGCGTCGAAGCTACGCCGTAGCTACGTACGGGGCCAAGCATTCATAGTTCTGTGTAGGTGAATGTGAGTTGGGCTGTTATTATAGCACCGAAAAACAAATGGCGGTAGAGTTTCTATGCTGGTATGGATATATTCTGGTTTCTGGTTCGCTTATATAGACAAATTCTCTGGCATCTCTGTTTTCCTCAGAACAGTGGCGAGTGGATCATGTTGAAGTTGGAGCTGGTGGATGTTGAAGAGCAATGACTTTTTCTAAAAGAACTCCAACGAAGAAAAGGAAGACGTTGTCTTTACTTGTTTCTTCAACACTATGCAAAAATGGAACAGAGTCTGCCAGAATTGTGATGCTTTCACAGTCTGAGTCGCCTCAATGCGTTGGGTACATGTATTATGTAGCATGAATTGACCTTTAGGGAACAACCCGAAAGAAGAAGGATAAAAGAGACAAAAGCTGCATGTTTCAACTTCTCTGCTAGTGACCCCCCCTTGGCCTTTCAGTAATCCTTTAAATATTCATGCTTAGTGGGTGATGTAGGCTTTAATCAGCTCTACGGCTCTACAATATCATGCTTTTTAACTACTGATCTCCCCACAATTGTTGATTCCACACCATGTGTGCTTTCCTTTGAAATCCCTTCGCTCATTTAGTTGTGTGCAAGTGTACGGTGAATGACCTTCCACAGCACAGACATGAACAAATCATCCATCATTCAGCTGCTGTATGAACAACCACGCACTGAAAGCAGAGCCTGAACCAACACAAAAAAGATTCATATATATCATATATTAGATATAACAATGTAATATGTAATCCTGGACTGTGAAAAGGTCGAGCTGCAGCAGGTAGTGAGGTGTTGGTACTTAACAGAGCTACTGCAGTTTCTACATCCCACATGAGAACCATTCAGTTCCATTATATCTGACAGGTCTTTAGCTTTGAACTGGAGGAAGAAAAGAAGGAAACATCTGTGAAATGAGCCAATGATCTTTAGCAATGATAATCTGAACATAATGAACAGCTCAATTGTTTTTGTGTAAGAAGTGTATGCCAAATTCTAATATTAAATATTATAACTACATTATCCAACCTTTCTATAAAGTCTGGGCTGGAAAACTGTCAACACCTAAATGTGCAAATTGTCTGCAATGATGTGTTTCATGTGTTGCAAGTTGATACACACGATTCCCGCTGAGAGGAGAAATGCAACGTGAAGCCAATGGTCTGTCAGTGGTGAGTACTGGATGGAATTAATTGAAAACTGAACACGGGAGCTTTGTAAAATCCCCAGTGATTGGTGGAAGGCGTTGTGAAAATGTAATGATCGTATTGTGAGAGCAGATAAAAAACCTCCAACCTTTTTCTCAATAATTCCAGCTCTGAAAGACTATCACAACTCCCTAGTTCATTGGCAAGTTCATTTACTGGGAAATATCATTTGAGCCTACCTAAAGGCGACTGTGGACTTTGCAGGACACGAATAAACACAACCAATCATTTCATTCATGTTCATATGTTATAACTCACTCTTGCAACCTTTTACAAGATCACCAAACCTAGCTTCCATGAGGAAATGTTTATTTTGTTTTCAAATAACATAGGTTTTTGTTATCCTCCATCTGATCTGTTGTAAAATACCCACGGTTATTAAAGACTTAGACACAACATATGTATTTACATTCAACAGAAACCACTATCTTTCCAACACAATCCCTGAGATGGCTAAAGCTAGCCAGTGGATGTTAGCAGACTGTGAATATGAACCCTGATCTCTGGTGAGAGAGTCGTCCACTTTATCCCCCGCAGACACCAACTACTGACGCAGCCAGCGATTACATTTCCACCAAAACATATTTGTTGCAGCACTTTAGAAACACAACATCTAGACAAGGTTGGTAAAGCAGAAAATTAACGAGGGTTTTCAGATGACATTTTAATTGTTCCCGGGGAGGGGGGGGCCTTTGTTACTGCAGCTGTATAGAATAGTAAGAATTAGAGATGAATACGATTAGTCACAGAGCAGAGGAAGAGATTTCTAAATGATGAATCTTTATCTCACATTTATAACATCATAATACATGTCTGTATCATGTTTTGCTCACATGGAAAAAAAACAACGAAGGAAAAAATATTTTTCTTGAATGGTTACACTGTTAAGATCTACCAATGAGAGATCAGAGATGACCATCGGTCTATTATGAATCACACATGTTGGCCTGTCACTCATACACTTTAAACCCCTGACTATCAGACATTCATACAGCTTAACATGGCAAGAGAAATCAAAAGATTGTTGGAAATATGTTGAGAGGATAAAGCCGTGCACGCTTTTCAAAACCGCCAAAAGAAGAAGAAAAATAAAGCAAGTGAGGTTTTGAGTCATCGCTCAGCACATCTGCGGTCTCCTCTCTATCACTTATTCGCACACCCATAAAT
Source organism: Limanda limanda (assembly GCF_963576545.1). Lineage (NCBI taxonomy): Eukaryota > Metazoa > Chordata > Actinopteri > Pleuronectiformes > Pleuronectidae > Limanda > Limanda limanda. Next base: position 25,231,303 of record NC_083642.1, read on the forward strand.
ATTCCTCAGACAATGCTTTAATAGAAAGAGATGCTATCAGCAGGAGGCCAATCTGCAAGTCTACGTGATCAAAGGATAATATCAGATTCACCGTGGACTGTAATGAAAAAACGTGGATGAGATCTCGTCTTTTTACCTGTTTTAGATTTCACTCTTTCTTACATCTCCACAATCATGTCACTGATATTTTGTCTTTCCTGTAAACTCTTGTATCTCTTTTTTCCCTTCCCTCATTTCTCCTTTGTATTAAAAACACACGTTCACCAAGCAGCCTGACCATCAGGATGTGGATGAAGCTGAATGTAGATCAATTACTGTGTGAAAAACAACCAATAGAGACCAGTTGAGGCCAAAGTTCACATCCATTAGCCTCTCAGCATGTGTGTGTGAGTGAGCATACAGGAGTGTGCACACACATATGTAGAAGTGAGATACGAGACATACTGCACAATGTGTGTGTTCATGCTTCGAAAGTAAAATGGTGGTTTCTTGGTGGAGGTCCGTACTGTGTGACTGCGTCAGCATTTTGGACTGGATTAAAGGGATATTTGAACCAAATGCCCAGAGAGTATTGGTCACCTACTTGTAGCGTTATCTAACCAGGACATAGCTTTGCTTTTACTTTCCCAGATTCTGAGCGTCTTGCAGTTTGCTGTGGTGCTGTGGTGAGTGGACAAGACTAGAGAGATATTTAAGATTGAACTGTCCATCATCCCGGCCAACCACTCCAGTCATGTTGGATGAGCAGTTATCCTTCTCTGACCATTTTAAATCTGTCTCTCAGTCGTGCACAATACGACATAATACCTTACCTTGCTCAGGATGTCACAAGGCTCTATACCTCACAAGGTTTAGGTCATGGTTATGTCTCGCATCCTTTTCAAAACCGCCAAAAGAGGAAGGAAAATAAAGCAAGTGAGGTTTTGAGCCATCGCTCAGTTCATCTGCGGTCTCCTCTCTATCACTTATTCGCACACCCATAAATATTCCTCAGACAATTCTTTAATAGAAAGAGATGCCATCAGCAGGAGGCCGATCTGCAAGTCTACGTGATCAAAGGATAATATCAGATTCACCATGGACTGTAATGAAAAAAATGTGGATGATATCTCGTCTTCTTACCTGCTTTAGATTTCACTCTTTCTTACATCTCAACAATCATGTCACTGATATTTTGTCTTTCCTGTAAACTCTTGTATCTCTTTTTTCCCTTCCCTCATTTCTCCTTTGTATTAAAAACACACATTCACCAAGCAGCCTGACCATCAGGATATGGATGAAGCTGAATGTAGCTCAATTACTGTGTGAAAAACAACCAATAGAGACCAGTTGAGGCCACTGTTCACATCCATTAGCCTCTCAGCATGTGTGTGTGAGTGAGCATACAGGAGTGTGCGCACACACGTTTAGAAGTGAGATACGAGACATACTGCACAATGTGTGTGTTCATGCTTTGAAAGTAAAATAGTGGTTTCTTGGTGGAGGTCCGTACTGTGTGACTGCGTCAGCTGGATTAAAGGGATATTTGAACCAAATGCCCAGAGAGTATTGGTCACCTACTTGTAGCGTTATCTAACCATGACATAGCTTTGCTTTTACTTTCACAGATTCTGAGCGTCTTGCAGTTTGCTGTGGTGCTGTGGTGAGTGGACAAGACTAGAGAGATATTTAAGATTGAACTGTCCATCATCCCGGCCAACCACTCCAGTCATGTTGGATGAACAGTTATCCTTCTCTGACCATTTTAAATCTGTCTCTCAGTCGTGCACAATACGACATAATACCTTACCTTGCTCAGTATGTCACAAGGCTCTATACCTCACAAGGTTTAGGTCATGGTTATGTCTCGCATCAACTACTGCAATGCCCCTCTGGCAGGCCTGCTAGTACATTATCATCAAGGTTCCAAGTAGAAACTGACTGTTTTCAATTTATCTTTTAGTACACAGTTTGTATTTTGATATATTGGGATTCTATTGGAGGTAGAGGAAAACAATCTCTGACACATGTCAGAACCTCGGTGAAAAAAACAAATCTGTCTGCAGGGCTGGACACCATTAGATCTAAGTGTGAAATATCTTTTGTTGTATCTTGGGCAAACTGGTACATTGAAAAATAAGTAGCCAGAGACAAAGGGTTTGTGTTAACAGCTTTTTTCCTGCCACAGAGGAAAAATGGTCTCAGAAGGAAAAATAAAAAAACAAGGTTGAAGAGCGAAGAGCTTTGATTCAACAAATTCTGTCTGAAACGCTAAAAGGAGCCTGGAGGAGGACTGAGGCTCTGGTGTAAACACACACTCACAGAGGACACACACCATGAGGGTAGATCGCTTTACTCTGACAAGGTCATTTCTAAGAGCTGATGGAGTTCTCAGATAAGAGAGCTCCATCATCTCATAGTCATTCTATTTCTTCGAATTGAGTTCCTGGGGCAGTCTGGGACATCAAGTGTTTCTCTCTTGATGAACCTTGACTTTGTCTGACAGGTGATGTAATCACTCTCTAAAGCCTTATTGTCAATAACTCAAGGTCATTATTTAAATAACATTCAGCAGAGAAATGGGGGGTTTGATATGAGCTCTTTGTTACATATTTAATTCAAAGTCTAATACAAAATGCATTATACTCAAAGCCTGTATCTCTGTCTTTGTGAATACGTAACTAAACAGGCTGTCAAGGGACAGAGCTGCTGCTTTATGCCTTTGAAAAAAGCCTGATTTTCTTTGCATTGGTTCTACAATGGGATTCATGTCACCAAGGTCACAAACGCTTTTCAGTGCTTAGAGGACCATGTTAACCTCCAATATTAATCATAAAATTACCTCACAATAGTTCCAGTAATTATCTTTTCATGTCCCTATTCTCAGTGACACTTGTGGTTCTTTAGCAATTATGTGTTGCCATGTTTGATTGGAGAAATGACTACTTTAGATGTCAGCTCTTGATTAGTGACCTTATCCTCTTATATGCTGCATCTTGAGGTGTACAAGGTATATAACTGTAACAGCCCAGTATCCAGGAAATTATGTTGATATTTTACAATGTCACACCTTTTAATATATGTCGATAACATTATCTACAAGGCAGGGAGTAATAGTGAGGGATGCAGTAAATGTAAAGGAGTGAAGGTTGGGGTGATGAATGGGCGGGTAACACGTTGAGAGTTGGGCTCCATTAGCCAGTTCTATTTGGATCCAGTTCCTGGGTGGCAAAATGCCCAGACTGTTTAAGCTCTTACGCTCATAAACCTAATTTTTCTCGATATTTTTTGTTAATATTGACAACTTCAAATTTTTAGACTGTTTGAACATGTAAAATGACCAATGTCCTCAATGATATAACATTAGAGCTGTAGCTAATGTAATATTAACTGTGTAACAGAATCATTGAAAGTTTTGTCTGTTGGGTAATGCACTCATGTTGTTGTTAAGTTTGATGTCTTTTGGGGATTACGTCCATGTCCAATAGCAATATTTTTAAAGATGTTGCTTTATAATATATTCACATGGCATCTATGGTATATTTAAGGTTAGGGAAAGATCGAATGTAGGGTTAGTCAAGTTCAAACACTTCGTCTGGTTTTTGGTTGTTCAAGTTAAATATTTCCTATGTAGACAGGAACACTACTGATGCGCTGATCGGCTCTGACGTCATCCTGATCCGTATCCGTATGCTGGACTCATCCAGCCATCACCTACCCAGAGGAATTCTTTTCTCCGATTAAGAGACCCGCATTAACATTCCAAAAATAGCATCCACTGTGCCAGGATGCCAGACTCAGCCTCACCTCCATGATGTGCCGTGTTGTGCTGAACGAGCCCTCGCTCACAGGACTAATGACTCGTCCAATTGGCCTGTTTCGCCAACCCAAACCCATCCACTTTGAATCAGAAATATACATTTTTATGAGACTAAAACCACCGGGTAGGTATAACTGCACTCCATGCATCACTAATGGACACTGTATAATAGCATCACCTAACTTTTTCATTTGCTGCCATCATAATTACACAGCTATTGGAAGGAATGGATTTAATCACTGTCTAAGAGTCTGTCTAAAAGTGTTTTGCACATATACTAATCAATACCAAGCAGACCCCAACCCTAACATTTTACAGCCCAGTAGTAATAAAACAATTTAACAACCTAATTTACATCCAATTAACAAGCTGAGATTTGTTGAATCATTCAATACCAGCTGTCTTGGCTTTGGATTTGTCTTTTTATGAATCCATACAGAAGTGGCTGTTGGTATACTTGTTAGTGTTTTGTATTAAAAAGCATATCACCTTGAGGACTTTATACATCATAAACATAATTAAACATGGCGATCCTCCAGGAGGTAGTTATAATTTGAATGTTCATTAACGTAGCAGTAAATGCCACAGTAGGAAACAACTCCATTATTCTCTTCAAACTTTCTGCCAGTGTTGCTTGAGCACTGCTGACCTTAACTCACATCCGTACATAATGCTCCCACTGATCCTGTGCTTAATTGCATTTTGTTGACAAGCAGCATTCATTTCTGAGGACACACCATTATTCCAGGGAACACAGGATGCATGGGGGACCTATAACGCACTCATAAGAACTAAATTAAAAGCAAATATATCATTGAGTGTTGCAGCTATGTGTGTACAATAAGCTGGTGCATATACAACGTCTTCTGTGCATGGCTTGTGATGGGAGAAACGTTCTTCTCAGGCTGCTAAACATATGGCACTGCATAATGAAAACATTTTCTTTTACCCCCTCCCCCCTCCCCAATCAAACCTCACTCATTTCCCCCTGAGATTCTCAAATGCATTTGACCACAGCTGGGAATCAAGAAAGCTTTGTCAGACACACACGGCCACAAAGATTCCTGTTACAACCTGTCTTAGCCAAAAAGTCTGAATTGTAATCCCATCTCTTAATCACATACGATGATATTCTACAGCGAAACAGCTTCATACTTGTCATAGTTACAGTTGCTTGCAGCAGCCGTCAGTAAGGGAATCAGTTAAATATGCATAGATATAATTACCATATAGCCTTTGTGTTCATTAGCATACTAAGGTTGCTGCAGCGTCACATGGCGCTGTGTTGCATGGTGAGCGAGACGAGTAGCAGGGAAACAAATCACCTCTGCAACCAGTTGCCTTTCACCACTACAATCAGCTGAACAGGCTCTGGAAAGGCCACTTTTGCTCGATGGAACTGATTATTAGTCAAGAAAGGGAACATGAATGTAAGAAGGTGAGGTCAGGTTTAGTGAACAGAAAGCAGGTCACAAGTTTTGGATCGGTTGGTTTTATTTTGGTATTTCACAAGCCACACCTCTGGTCAATGTCTTTGCTGCTGAGTGGGCGTGAACAAAAAGGGTGAGAAATCCTGAAGCAGGGCCATTGAGGACAGCGGGAAGAAAAACCCTTCGGATGAGAAAGAGAGTGAGAAAAAGTGGAAACCTTTTAAAAGGCGAGAGACCTTGGGAATTGGATGGGGAGGAGAATGTGAGAATGGACAGGATAAGAGGGCAAAAGGCTCAAAGGAGATATCGCTCAGACATTGGCAGACTTTATGAAAAGCCTGCTGCTCTTCAAAATCCACCCAATTACACATATAATGGATAAGACTCACTTGGGCAGACCACTGACCCAATACGAACACTAATTGTCCATTGCTAGTTTGAAATAATACCTGAGCTTTGGATTTATCTGCTTCTGAGACCCTGTTGCTTAATACTCCACATATACAGGGTTTGAATGTCACTTTCTCTTTAACGTTTCCAAAACCAATTATAAAGGAGCAAAAGGTTGGAACAATTCATACTGAGCACAGGGTCAATTAGTCTGGCCACCATTTTCATCTGTCCAGCAGCGGCTGACAGTTTCTATGTCCCTGAACAATAAAATAAAACATGATGTATACAAGGGGGGGCACTGCATATAATAAAACAGTATGTACATAGTACAGAAATACATTACTAATATTCAAGGATGAAAATAGTCAAACTGGATGAACCTGTCAGACAAACAAAAAAAGCTGCTACTATATGTGCCCAGTCTTTATTATCCTCTCACCGCTGAAATGACGAGGGATATGGCGTGTTAAGATCTGTAGATCTGTTGGGATTGTGGACTTTTGGTTAATTATCTGGTTCACATTGTGCTGCTAGAATGGTTTAAGTGTGTTTCCCTGAACGCCTCTCTACAGATTGATCTGTCCAAAAATCCAAGAGGATTCTCCCTACCCTGTCTAGTGCCCCTGAGCAAGGCACCTTTCTCCCCCAACATCTGCTCCCCGGGCGCCAAACATGGCTGCCCACTGCTCTGTGTGTCCTGCACCAGATGGGTTTATAGCAGAGGTTAAATTTCCCTCCTTGCATGAGTGTGCTTGTGCATGTCTGTGCATGTGTTTGGGAAAAATAAATGTATCTTAAACTTTCCCTTGAACTTTTGCCCTTTTGCAGATTTTTAAAATCTGCTAGGCACTATAGTCCACATTATTCAAACATACACTGTCTTTAAATTATTGTAGCACTCTACTCCTGTGTTTGGTGTTGTACACTTTGAATCCCTCACCTGTTTGTTTCCTGACACCATATCTACACAGGTAGTGACTTCTCTTCCAAATAGTCCACCATGTTGCACCACCATGTTTCAACACTATCCCAGAAGGTACAAACCAATACTGGCTCTAGAGAAGGCCTGGACGTCTCCATACATTCTCCTACAGGCGTGAAAGGGGAGGGGTTAATGGAGGGTTATTCACATCACACCTCATCCCACTGCGCCATGTCAGCAGAAGGACAGGTACAGGATAGACTGAGACAGTTCCAGTCCAGTGGTGCTCTTTCATCTTGATGCCAAGTGACTGGGTTCTGCGCCGCCCACCACCTGCCACAGTTACACCTGTCAACTGTGACTCCTATTTCACTTGAACTGGACAAGGCCAAACCAAACCCTGATTTATGTTCTTCAACTGACAGATCTCACAGAGGAAACTATTTCAATCTAAGCAAAAGCCACATGTTAGAGGGTTTTTTGACCAGTGGAAAAGGGGCTTAACGCAGTGATTATGTTACAGGTTTATTGACCCGAAACAAAGCTGTATTCACTTAAAAAGGTGAGAATGACTAAGGTGCTACAGCTTTTACTGGCTTTGTTAACTCGGAGATACTTTATCTTTACACAGCAGTGACTCACGCTGAACCACAGAACATCCATTCAGCCTGCAGCTCGCTCTGCTTTTCACCAGGCCTGAATACTAATGCGGGGACCATTTAAATGCAAATTCCCATGATTACACATTTGAGAGACTGTACAAAAATGAACAGGTAATGATCCTGCTCATTATTGGAAAAGGACCAGAGGGTCATAAAATCTATTAAAGAGCATAATCACACAACAGCTCTCGTTCACTCTCAAATGTATGATTGTCCTCTGGATAAACTTGGCCAAACATTCCTGAGCCTTTAAATCAAACTAACTGCGTGAGGTTTAAAAAGAGGATTTGCCCTCTCATTTCTTGTCTTTGTTCATTTTTTGTTTCTATTCTTGATCTATCGTCTCTCCCTGTTTCTCCAAGGGTCTCGTCAGGGAGGGAGTGGGAAGGGGGGTGAGTTGAATGTCAAAAGCCTCAGGAGGACACTGCGTATGAATGCTGCTGTTATTGTTGTTGCTTTGATGGCTCCATGTTACATTCGCTCGTATCCCCGCTCCTGTGATCTGTACGCTGAGCGTGTCGATCATAGCGCCGCCGTCAACCCTGGTTACAGAGCCCACCCTACTCCCGCTAAAGGGAGCGACAGAAATCAAATATTAAATCCCCAGAAAAAACAACAAAGATGCAGGAGATCATTAGTCACACACTCATGGAAAAAAGCAGCACAGAAACACTGGACATATACACACAGAGCAGGCAAATACAGCAGAATCGACTTCTTGTTTGATGCTTATGTGCATATACATGGAATGTCAACACTCCCACACGCTCCACGTCAAACACGTGCAACTATACAACCTGTACTATTTACTGTGTATCTCCAATATACATAAAAAGTGACATCTTGGTATATATCTAAACATTTAACAAGAAGTCAAGAACCATATCGGTATCATCTGTGTATCAGGTTTTCATATTCTGTGTAAGATCTCCAATGTTCTCTGTTTGACTCTTACTTGCTGTTGTGATCTTTATTTAAAAAATCTAATTTTATTAAGTTTGCAATTAAATATGACTTTTGAAATGTTAAAGCAGTAGAAGAGGTGTCTCTGCAGATGATTGACAATTTCCATCTGTTATCTCTTTCCATCTTCCTGATTCTTTGCCATTTGTGTTGTTGTAAAAAGGGGGGGAAACTTTTGTAGCTCTTGGCTGAGATTTTTGAGATTGCTGACTTTAAGTTCCAAGTATTGTCTGAGTGTCTATATTCTATAAACTGGTAAATGCCACTGTCTTTCAAACGCCATGCATCTGGTTTTTATGGGCATTTTCCTTATGGGTTGCGTATACTAATACTTGACGAGCTGGTTCCTTTCTGGTTGGACTAAGTTGTGGTCCTGTGGTCTGGAACGTGGTCCAAGGCACCTTTCACGCCTGTTATATTGGTTTGGCCTAAACTGAAAAGTCTGAAGGTGATGATAAAAAAAGGTAGTTCTGAAAGTGCCCTTACTCAGGTTTTGAGAACAAGTACCCAAAATGTCACAGTTTTTACTTCACAATTACAGGAAAATTTACTTTAAATTAAATGTATGTTTGACTTTTTAGTCATTTCACACGTCTCACACGTACACACCTTTTTTCAATCATAGGAAGCACGTAGATAAAACTGGCTTTAAGGTACTATACAAATAAACAACAATGCTGTGTTCGCACCTTAACTAGACACAGCCCATGCTGTATTCATTTTGTCAGCTCTCCAGTCTGGGCTCTTTTTCAAAGGCGAGATGAGGATAAGGCCTGATCGCTGGAAAAAAGGCCATTATCCTTCAAAGCCAAGCACGTTAAAAGGGGATTCACTGGGGCAAAGGGATAAATCAAATATTATACCCAAGCTGACAGACACGGGGAGGAGTGAAAGGATGCTTTGTGCTAAATGCTAATTCTAGCCTGGTAGACAGTGATATGCTAACAAGTTGATAAATAACATGCATCATTTTACCATATTGCCTATTTCAGTTTACAAAATCAAGAACACGGTTGTGTTATTCTTAATGTGGTTGGTGGATTTCACCCGATGGTGGCACTAAGGGGAATCATTGATCATGTTGTGGAGATATTTCTTTTCCTCTTTTATTTGTGAAATGGTGACAACAAGAAGTGACATACAAGATATATAAGATACAGAGCAAATGCACATAATGAAAATTATAATAATTCCAAAACACTGTGTTTTACATGAAGCATTTCAGCTGTGTCTTCACGTGACGAAGTCCAAACCATTTGTTCCAAACCACTTCCGAACTCACACCATATTCACATGCCCATGGCGTACTAAGCTGTAGACTCAGCTGACTCTACTCTCGGGTTTTGGTGCAGTGCATGGAGAGAGAGAGAGAGAGAGACGTAAGGTTGTGGTGTTTATACTGTACTAATAATAAATATAGGACATTATTGAACCAAAACAATAATACAAAAATACACAAATGCACACCCACACCCAATATACCTAAATATACCCTATAATATAGTATAATACAATATATAATATAAGAAAAAACATCATTATAATGAATATGCATCTCCTTAGAGGTGAGGTGTGGCACCTGACCAGGCGACTGTGACACTTTGTGTCTGTATGTGTAACCTTGGAGACAACCTTGCAGTAAACTGAACATCCTCTTCACTACATGTCACCTTTTCTTTACGAGAATGACCAAATCCCTGTGGGGCCTGTGAGACAGTCCCACCCACATTTGCATAGGGTAGAACATTTCCACCTTTTCCATAATCCTCTGAGGATGTGACTCACTCATCCAACAGAAAGGGATGTGTACCAAAATTCACATCACACCTCATCCCACTGCGCCACGTCACAGCAGAAGGACAGGTACAGGAGAGAGTGAGACATTTCCAGTCCAGTGGTGCTCTGTGATCTTGGTGCCAAGCCGCCCACCACCTGCCTGCTTGGAGCAGGGCACAGTCACACCTGTCATCCGTGACTCCTATTTCACTTGAACTAGACAAGGCCCAACCAAACCCTGATTTATGTTCTTCAACTGACAGATCACACAGAGGAAACAATTGTATTCACATAATTCTAGCACTCTAGCAAAGAAATTACTGATTCTTACTTGTTAGCCTTGAGCTAATTCGATTGGTCATAATTAACACTCCTGCTATGATGTACAGTGGCCCTGAGAACTCAATGCACTGCAACATAAGACAACACATTCAAATGGAGAAAACATCTTCATCAAAATGACAACACATGCAGGGCAAATAGAAAACGCACTGCAAATCTCCACAACACAACCAAATACTCCAGGGGACACTAATAATAGATTATCATAGTGTGGGAACTCTTGTTGCCATGGTTTGTGAGTCGTGAAGCTACTGGTTGAAGTTGGATATCCACCATTTTGTAAAAATGGTGATTTTAACTTTGTGGTTGTTTGACTAAGATATATTGCAGATGCTGGTAACCAAGTGTTGACAAGTGTAGTGTAGCTTTTTGCTTTATTAAATAGCCAATTCAAGCAATCTGACAAAATACACTAAATTAATTGAGAAACAGGCCAATACATGTTAAACTGAAAAACTAAGCCTGTCTTATGTTGTTGGCCTTTTCACAATAATTAAGTGTAGTGTTTCAGAAAATTTGAATCGGCTAGAGTGTCCCAGTTGGTTCCATCACTAGTGTTTCCTTTAAACACTTCTATTCTGTTGTGAGTATTTGGTTGTGTTAAGAAGATCTGGCTTTGTTAAGATAATGTGGTTTTGTTGAGAGGATCTGGTTGTGTTGTGAGTATTTGGTTGTGTGGTGAGTGTTTGTTTGTGTTAAGAGAATGCGGTTGTGTTAAGAGGATCTGATTGTGTTGTGAGTATTTGGTTGTGTTGAGAGGATCTGATTGCGTTGTGAGGATCTGGTTGTGTTGAGAGGATCTGATTGCGTTGTGAGGATCTGGTTGTGTTGTGAGTATTTGGTTGTGATGAGAGGATTTGATTTGATGTGTTTATTCCATTTGTCCCATTTATTGTCAAATCGATAAAGATGTTCTCTTCCGTTTTAGTCTGCACATGTTTTCATAAATTGTGTGTGAGCTCTCAGGGCCACTGTCATCATGACATCTTCCTTCAGGCCCCTCAGCACCATCCACTCCTCTATGTTGCACTTCACTGCATTTCATTCTGTGGCTCTTGATTCATGAAAGAAACCCAGAATGTTGAGTTTGTGAAAACAAGTGTTGACAGACAGTCAATGCTAAAATGAATAACTCGCCGTCTCCCTGGTCATGAAGCATTGAACCCTTGTCACTCATCAGAAGGTATCTTGTCAGCTTCATGTCTAGTGTCATTCACTTTCTCTTCATGTTTCCAAGGTTTTACTTATTGTCCAAATTCACTTTCCTTTTCTTTCTGCAACTCAAAAAAATCCCTCAGCCAGAACTAAATCTCGACTCATTCCACAGAGCGGTCATCTATGTGTCTGTGGTGCTATGACTCATCACACCTTCAGCAAGGGTGTGTTGAGATTCCCTCGCTGAATTTAACATCACTCGGACTCAAGATTGAAAAGCCTCTGACTATGAAGCTTGTTTAGATTAAAGATACCGTAGACACTGTGTCGGTTGAGTATGTTAAAACAGGCAACTGCTGATTTTCATTCATCCATCATCCACACTGGACTTTCATCTTGAAGTGTGCGCTCAGTGAATTTCCTGCGAGCCCACACACTACAGACGTGTGTAGGCCTGCTGGAAAATGTTATTACAAATTGTGTTTTTGATCAAACCTAATGTTTGAAAGTTTTCCCAAAATCTTAACCTCACAGCAGGTTCCTCATTTCTCATTTTTCTGATGGAAATTAAAGAAATTAATGTAACAGAAAAGGAATTAAAATGCCAGTGTGAGTGACTGTAAAATGCCTGAGATGAGAACAACATAACAGCCTCCAAATGTGTTTAATTATTATTGTATTATGATATCACTAGGTTTCTGGTGCACTCTTGGTTTGCAGATTACACTGTATGAGAACACTTTTTTAGGAGCCCTGTGTTTGTCTGTTGATTGCCAATATTGCTGCTTTGTGTCATCAACTCTTTACGCTGCCAACGTTTAAACCTTCCTCCATCACACTGGAGGCCTCGGAGGTGATTTACCAACAGCCCACTTGCTCGGTTAAATAAAAGTGCAACCATCATAATCCCCTAAAATTAACTTCAAATCCACAACCTCAACGAGGATCAGTCTCAAAGATAATAGTCTTTTAAAAAACATCTGAAATATCCAATATCTGATTCTTGTTAATAAAAGACAATTACAAACTAATATATGAGGGAGGCAGACTGCTCTGTTTCTATGGTGCTTAAAATGGGATTTGGCACTGAAGAAATATATAGCAGACTGAAGAAAGCTTATCATCGCTCAAATCATCCTGTTCTCAAGGTAAAGATTGAGTGCTTATCCTTCAGTGCAGCGAAATGTGGCCGTAAAATCAAAGCTATGAATAGTGTTCACATGTCACACATTGTCAGCACCTGTGTGCTTTGTTTATGTTTCAGAGGACAAGTTATTAGCCACATTTGTTCAGTTGAAATTATGCAGTGACGTCTCACATGAGCCATAACCTGCCAGCAGTGAGAGCAACTATTTGTCTCTTTCCCAGAGCAGAGATGTGGTGCAGCGACAGGGACCTTCTCTAGCATCACCATCAGCTCTGATACGACCCAACTCCACTAATTCATAATCTTCCTATAATGGAGTGGATTATGAGCATGAACAGATCGTGTTCTCACTCTTTTCAGAGAGCTGCAGGGTGGGACTGCATGAACAGAGAGACACCAAACAGATAACTTATTTTTGTCACATGCAAGGCAGCTTCCCAGGCATCTAAATGAATCAAACTAAAACCAAATATAAAAATTCCCCAAAATTAGATTGTAAAGGAATGATGAATCACACAAAAAGTTATTTCCACATCAGAAATATGCAAAGCCTGTCTTTTTCTTTAGTTTGTGACTTATTGACTCCAAAGCTTCGGTGAAGCACTTTGTCTCTTTGCATTGTCTGAGATTCCATTGATTAGCAGGAGACCGGCAGAGAATTAGAAACAGCAGCGGACTGTCAAAGTCGGTCCCATCCCTCGGAGGGAGACACTATGGGAATCAATCAGTAAAATGAATGTGACTACTTCAATTTGTAGTATAATGTATGAAATATAAACCCCTGCACAGTGTTAGATAATGACATAATTTATAATTATAACCTGGCCTGTGGCACTCGGACACTAAACTGATATTAAGCCTCTGTCACGCCCTCTGCTTCGACCTCCTCTCTTTGTGTGCTCAGGGTACAGGAGTAGGATCCTTCCACCAATCATCCCAATCCACCGTGCTTTAAATACCAAGCTTCAGCTCCATCACATACTCAGATACACAGACACGTTCCAGCTGCCTCTTTACCAAGGCCGTTTTCAGATATGAACTCAGGACAATGTCTCTCAGTCGTTCACAACACAGAAATCTCCAGTGTTCCGATGATGGGTGGCGCAGCACGGACGACCGTCAGCCCTTATCACAAAAAGATCTCGAATCTCAATGTATTTCCAAGTTGACATCTTTGTTGGTTTATTTTATCCGTATGGCTCCGGTTTTTCATCCTGAGATATTTGTATTTGGTATATTATTTGTATTTGTTTTGCCAACACACTTTTTTTTGCACTTGGAATGGAATGGGGAAGACAGGGATCGAACTGCAGACCATCTGGTTATAGCTTGAAAGCTGTAACCCTGAGCTACAGCCACCCCAATTCCATATACTTATTCTTAGAAAGTAATTGTTTTAATGCCATCTGTAACTAAGTAATACAACTCAGATTTCCTTATTGCTGCTCACTTCAGCTGTAGTCAGTGGGTTTAGGTCGAGGATCCATTCTGCAGCTGCAGCCTTGTGTGTGACTACTGCTGCCACCTGTAGCACTGAATTCTATAATTTAAAGATTTTATCTCAATTACTTTTTTTAGCATCATTAAACATGTAAAGTGTGTAATGACCCAGCAGCTACCTGAGCACTCAGCTCAGTTTCCTGGGTCAGTGCTAATGTGATGATCGACAAAGGTGGGTAACAGAGGGTCAGTAGCTGAGTGGGGGGCTTAATAGTGACAAGGAAAACGTACCACCTTAAAAATTCTAATGTTAAAACTGAACTGCATGGTTAGGTCTGTCACTTACCTTGATCCAGGTCATACTCCTCCATGGTGCTGACGAAGTGAGGTCTGGAGTAGAAGTTGTGTGGCCCCGGTTGTTGGAGACCCCCCAGGCTGAAGAGGCTCCGCTCATTGGTGGTGCAGCAGGAGAAGGCTCTCCGGCTCGGGATGCAGGGGTAGCGTGTCCAGCTCTTCATCTCCAGGTCGAAAGCCTCCAACGCCGTCACAGGCATCTTTCCCTGACGTCCACCTGAGGGAGAAGACATGACTCTGGCTCAAACATACAAATATATATATAAACATACAAAACTACATCGAAGCTTCACTGATTCCACACTGTTGACTTCTACTGAGAATAGGATGCAATTATAAGCTGCTGGATTACTTTTGTTTAATTCTTTGCTGCAGCAATGTTTGAATGTACTTTTTCATTTGCCAAACGCATGCACACAATCATATATGGAACACATTTCCAGGAATATAGCGAAAAACACATTTATTTCCTGCTATTGTTTTTTACTTGTTTTCCATTTCCTGCCTCTTTTCATTGCTTTTTAATCCCTCGCTGATTTCACAAAGTTTCAGTGGCATTTACGTGACGTCTGGCAAGCACGCCCACTAGCACTGGGACCACATTTCATTTTGGAATGAAAACAGAGCACGGCAGTAGCATGCTCCCAGAGGATGCCCGCAAGTTGTTTACTTTCACAACTGATAACTTAACCTTGTGCAATGCAACTACAAGGGCAAAGGCAGATTGGTGTGGGAGAGCGTAGAGAGGCCACTGGGCAGTAAGGGTGTCTATGATGGAGAGGCAGAGGAGAGGTTGAGCACAGGGCTGAACCACGTGAGATGGGTGCCGAGGGTAAAACAGAGGACAAAGACGGGGGAGGAAGGATAAACGAGGGAGAAGGGGAGGAGGAGGAAATGCAGCAGAGAGAGGAGGGATCAAGAGCGAAACACAGAACCAAATAAAGGGAATAGAAGAAATGAAAATGAGTGAATGGCACAGAGAATTTGTGCTTGAGCAAGACAGGGAAGAGAGGAGAATGTGGAGGAGTGGGAGAGGAAAGTGGAAGAGGGTCAGCTGGAGTGGGCAGGGTGGCACGGAGATCGATAGCAACAGCGAGACAAAGAGTCGAAGTGAGTGGGAGGCATCAGAGTCAGGGAGGCATGAGAGAAAGAAGGACAGTGTGAGCCATTGATTACGGTTGAATGTACTGCGTATGAATTTTTTTTTCGTAAGAGGGGATAATGTGTATTCAGTGTTACAGCGATAACACATTGCTACAAAAACATTTTTGACATTATTGTAAAATAAAGTAACTGCGATGCTTATAAACCAGAGAGAGAGAGAGAGAGAGTGCAGTGTCGAATTTGGTGAGATGTGGACACGGAATTCATACGTAGCAGTCAGTGGGTGGCAGCTCAACGTGCCTTCAGTCTGTGGACAGAGTTGAACACGCCCTCGTCGACCTTCTCAGATAATCTACAGCAGCGGTCTGCAACTGGGTCAAAGTGCAGCAATCACCTCTTTAGCAATTTGTCTTCGAAGTAATAACACAACGTTCTTTTCCTTAATGTAATGCTTCATTGAGCTTAATTACACAGCTTATATTTTGAAAATTGTGAACTTGGGTCTGAAGATTGTGTCGCTTGCTTAACAGACCTTTGAAATAGCCGACATGTTATGTATAAAAACACACTGGTTAAGTAAAACGTATATATATAAACCACAAATGAACAGTAATAAAAGCAAATTCAATTTCATTTTGTGAAAACATTGACTATAAAATCTCTATTTAAGATAAACCAGGAAGGATGAGTGCAAAGGTTTCTTTCTTCTCTCTGCACCATCGACTGTTTATAAAAAGCTCTGCACAAAAACATTAAAAAGTGACAGTATATTGTAGAACTGTTTGAGGAGGACTGTTTGAATAATAACAAGGAATAACTCTGAAGTAGCTCCAGAGCATTAACACAGGACAAGAGAACAGAATGTTACAAACAAACAAGGTTTAGAACAGGCACTGCAATTATATGGTTAGATAAGGATGGTGGCTATTTAATAAGGATCTAAAAGTTTTGTTTCTTGTTGTTAGTTTCTTTTCTAGCAGCAATTAATGAACACGATTTCCTATGAGTCTTAGATGTTTGTGGGCTACATGTAATTAGAGCTCAGACACGTCTGGAACAACAGCAGGACAGAGAGGACTGAACGCTGTATCTGTTTTCAGGCAGCACAGACTGGAAAGCTGAAACAGTGATTCAGAAGAATTCCTTGGTGAGTTTGTTGGATATAAACCAAATCAAGTTGTGATGGAACTATCTCTGCTGCCGTGACAGTGCTTTTTTCTTTCTTGGTTCCTTGCAGTTTAGACGCTGCGTCTCTGCCATCGATGTCACGGATTTGATCGTAATTAGAAGTGTCCTCAATTCTGAGGAGTACAGACAGATGCTAATCCATCATGCACTAACATCAGGGAGATTTCGGATCGCTCCCACATCCACTCAGACGCGTGATAACGAGCCAGAACACAAAGTCAGAGTCATAAAGAA
This sequence comes from Limanda limanda, assembly GCF_963576545.1. NCBI lineage: Eukaryota > Metazoa > Chordata > Actinopteri > Pleuronectiformes > Pleuronectidae > Limanda > Limanda limanda. Next base: position 25,248,212 of record NC_083642.1, read on the forward strand.
CCATCTGCAGTGAAGAGAACAAGGAGTCCTCCAACAAGGCCTCGGAGAATTTAAAAGTTTAAAAGGGGAATCAAGTTTTTCTACTGTTAACTGCACTTTGTATGAAACTTGATGAAATTGTTCAGGCATCTTGACATTACAGCATTTGTTTTTTCAGCAAACGCTTATTTAGCCGATTTAGATATAAGATTTATATTTTCTCTGCATACAATAATAAAGTAAAGAAAACCTGTGTCTGTGTGTGTGTATGTGTGTGTGTTTGTTGTGCTTCATGTTTTACGGTAGAATTTGTATCGTTCTTGCCGTACAGCCTCTTTTTAGCTGCACTTTTTCATTAACAACCCTGACACTGCCACAAAAACCTTAATTCAAATTGTGTATGTTCACAAACACACACCACACAATTGTCAAGATGAAGAAGTGTGAAGCCTGATGAGTTACGTGTCATAAAGTGCTGTGCTGACTGGGAAGCAAAATCAAAGAGCGATCAGTCAAGCATTGATCCAAACTTCCTGTTATAAAACTGAATGAATACAACATTGTTCTGTTTGCTCATCGCACATTACTGTGTGCAATGTGATAAAACCTTGTTGTATTTGTGTGTGTGCTGTATACATTTGGATGCAATGTAGATTAGTCATCCCACTCTGTGCCGTGCACTTGTCAGGCATCATTTGCTCAAACCACACCAAGATAAACCAACTGGTTGGTCTGCAGAGAAGCTACAGATGCTTTATTCTGAAAGATCTCATCATATTCTAGTTGATGTGTTTATTTAAGAGAAGGTGTCTGTCCTCTGACTCCACTGACAATGTGTAAACCAGTAGTCTGCACTATTTCACCAGTCAGAACAGTCAAGTGCTTATACTACTTCCAAGCAGAAGCAACATCATTTATGGAAATATAACTTCAACTCACACTTTAAACTGTTTCTTCGTCATGTTCCTGTCTGCGAGTATTTCATTTTTTATGTTTGGGAGCAGCCAGCAAAACGTGACTAAAAACTCACAGGTAAGACTTAAGGCGTGATTACATACCACAAGTGCAAAGGTTAAGAACAACACACCTAAAGGGTGTACACATAAAACTACTTTTTGAGAAATTTACATTCTCTTTTTATCATTAACTCTTATATCAGCCGCTGCTTTCTCGGTCGCTGCTCAGAATCAATCTTACTTTCATCTGAGAGTGAACACGCCTACTTCCCAAACCTTTGCTTCAAGTTTATTAACATAATGTGAAATATTAGGTCTGTCAGGGACCGAGCAGGAAAGACTAGAGAGCCACAGGGTTTCTTGAAAAAAAGGTTGTTTTTTAATTTGGTTTTTCTTAACAAAGTGCCAAAAAGATAGATTTCACAAATCGTCAATTTCTTATACTAGTCGCCTGTAACTGCTGGAGACCAGGTAACAGCATCACAAAAAAGAAAGACCCCACTCAACTGAGATGGGGGAACATATATGGTGGCGGGTCAAGCCACTCAAAATCAAAGAGGGGGATAAACTTAAACATACTAACATTGAAAACAAACTACAGCCACAACATAACCCCCAGTACAAGACCATATAATATTAACTAAGGGAAATTAACTAAATATAAATATCAAACAATAATCAAGGATTTAACAACTACAAATCAAGATAATGAAATGATGTCCTTCCCCATGACAACACGACACATGGTGCAGTCCAATTAGTATGCAACCCCATTTAAGGTTGCCTGCTGCAGCTGGGCCTCCTTTTGCTGAATGGCCAGATGACTCCAGCCACAACCCCCAGGAACTGGTAACTCAAAGAAAATGTAATTAATTACCACAGAAAGAAAATATTTAATAAATAAAAGTATGTTGTATGAAATCAAATTGTGTCCAGTTATTTAATAAATGAAGGGTGGGTGCGTGTGTAAAAAGAACTAAGCAAATTAGGAAGTTACCACCATGTTACTGAGTCTCAGCATGTGTGGTTGCTGGTGCGGCCATCACAAGGTCCAAAAAGCAAATGTAACAATTCTTTCTATGAATTTCTTTATGTCTATGAGAGGACTAGATTAGTGTCCAGGAGAACCAGGAGATGTTAGCAGATTTAAAAATTATAACATGAAGTTATAATTTAGTAAAAATAAATGTTACAAATCTTGAATCTGGGATGGCACACCATGTTAAAGCCCTATGAGACGAATTGTTATTTGTGAATGTGGCCTATACAAATAAAATTTGATTGATTGATTGATTGAATCAATAATCATTCGCCACTTAAATGTCAAAGTCTTTGCAGAAGAATGACAGCAGGCCTTTAAATTGAACCGTGCTGAAAGTTCACAGACAGCAGTGTAAATGTTAGGGTGGCATTACCACTCATGTCATGAGCAGCTGCACTGACATACAGCTTGTGGAACTGCTGTAGGGAAAGTTTTACTTTTGAAATGTCAGTATTGTCTTCAGTATGGTTGGATTTAATGGCCTGTCAGGTTATTCCAGCTGAGAGACATTTCTAAATGTTGAAACACTGATAAAGTACAGGAGTGTGTTCATATACATGTACTAGTACTTGTTTAGGCTACTTAAAGTTTTAAAAAAATGGGTGAAGACACAAAAACATGTGTGCTTCCATCTGCTTTCAAGCTTAATTAGACAACCTGTGCTTGAGGAGTAATACCAATTCTTAATTGCTTCCCTGTCCAGACTCTGTCCACTTTAAACTAAACACGGTGTGTTGTCTGTGTAACCCTTGAATATTGATCTATTGATATTTGAAAGAGTTTCTGTGCTGTCCATAGACAGACATATTGTCATGTTGACGAGAGGGTGCACAAACTTCAGGCCTGATCAAGTGTTAAGATTCTCTTAATGCAGCAGTTTTTCAGCTGGACGGAGAGCTGTGGTTTGCATACTGTAGTTATGAACGCGAATTTGAATTTAATTATTAATTTGAGGTCTGATCCAAACTATCTGTTTGAGAAATCATTACGTCTATGATTTAACTGTAATTTCCTCTTTTGATATGAAAGTATTGATTAGTGGCAGCTTTTAGGCAAAGACCACTGAAAAAAATCTAAATGAAAGGCTGGATCGAAAATGTTGCTTCAACATTTTTTATCAAAATACACCTTAAGCATTCGAAGCAAAACATATTAATTATGCAGAATGTTTTTCCAGGTATTTTTATACTTTATATAATGATAATTATAATGATTTCCCCCCTGTTCCAGGCAGTCTCACAGCATGCGGTTCCCAGTGGGAGATGGAGAGGTACATTGGTGTATTTTCAGAAGTAATGCGGCTGTGACTGGATTCGTTAAAGCTGAGCTGCAAGGAAAAGCTTTCGATTTATCACTATTTCTACGTCCTTGATGCTCGCTTAAGGTATTGAGCTTCTCCATAGGGTGGCTGGCCTCAGCCTTAGAAGATAGGGTGGGACGTTTGGACATCCATCAGGTGCTCAGAATAGTATGTGAAAAGGAGCCAAAGGTGATTCAGGCATCTTCTCAGGATGCCCCCCCGCACCTTCATTTGGAGGTTTTATGTGTACGCCCCGAGTGGGAGAGACTCCAGTGTCGACCCAGATCCCCCAGGAGGGGCCATATAGGGTTGATGGGGTGGGATGTCTTACACCCTGCATGCTTACCCTGCTGCCAACACTGTGTGCTACTGGATGAGTGGAAGATGGATGGATGAGTGGATGGATGGACTCTTGTTTAAGGCTAAGGAAAGAGGATGTCGGTCCTTGTTAAGCCCTATGAGACAAATTGCGATTTGTGAATATGAGCTATACAAACAAAATTTGATTGATTGATTGATGGATGGATGAGTTGTTAATATAAGGCTTGCTTTAAGCGTACAGATGATGCTATCTATAAAAATGTATTAACACACAAACATTCAGATAAACTTAACATGTTTTGTATGTGGAATAATTCCTTGCAAAGTAATCCTAACCCTAGTAGTAACTACAGTAAATAAGTGTAGTCCAGCAAAAAGTATTGTAGGGCAGTGTACAGTAGCTAATACTCAAGTAACATACCGTACTCTGGAATCAAGTACTTCAATATTGTTCTCAAGAAGAATAATAGAGTACAAGTACAATCCACTGTCATTTTGCTAATGTCTTCATTGTTTGCTGTGTGTTGCTTTATATAGAAAGGTTCTCTCAGTGTGTTGAGGTCTCTCGGCCGCTCAATGTGTCAGTGACTTCCATCATTAAAAGGGTCATTCTGTGCCTCTGGTTGAGCGTGTGAATAAAAACATAGGACATGGAAATGTCCAGCTACAACCCTCCTATCAGGAGGCTGAAGGCAGGCTGTGCTGTTGCTTGTGCTGTCGGGTGAAATGGATTCATCTCTTTGTAAAATGCTGAAATGATCGCGCCCTGCCTTGTGTGATTCAAATTTCTCTCTCAGCGCTGCTCTCTACAGCAAGCGTAACGGAGTAATGACAAAAATGAAATACGATGCCGACAAATGTAACCAGGAAATGTTATCTTTATGTTGATTTAGTTTGAGTAAATCAAATGGCTTGAGAGTGATTTGATTCAATACATTCTGTGTTTACATAATGTACATATATATGTTTATAAATGTAACTTTATCTAATCAAATCACTCTGAAGCTATTTGATTTATGACACTAAATCAACATGATATAAAGCACTTGAATATGTTATTGAAATACATAAAGTCAACAATTGTTTTTTGAAAGTAAGACTGTCTCTCTAGTCAATTCTGTACTAGGACCTTGGTCCTTTTGTCCTACTGATAGATATATATATGTTGTACAGAGACTGTCTATCTGATCAATATCGTTCTATAAATCTAAAATAATGTACTGACTATGAGACTCTGCACACCTGAGACACATTTTTTTCTGCTCTTTTTGAGGCTCAAGCCACCAGGCAGATAGCGTCACAGAGCTAAAGGGCTGATGCTAAAAACAAACACACAACAACTGTGTGAGACTGACTGGACAGGAGCCATGTTACTCCCTTTATCCACTCCATTTAAGCCTTGAGTGAGCATCAGAGTAGCCTGGAGCTTCAAAATGGTCCCCAACCCCATCGCCTGTGGATTTAGCCTCTTCAAAATACGTTGTCAATCACAAGCTGACAAAGTCCTTGACAGTGACCAAATGTGTCCCTCCTCACCTACACAGTCCCTAAACTCTCAGGTGATATCAGACAGAGTCAGTGGCGGCGCTAGGGGGGGGCATTCGCGGGCCACGCCCCCCCCAACAGCCTTACTGTGCCCCCCCAAGTCATGCCCTGTGTTGTATTGATTAATTATTTTTATTATAGTAAAAGTCAGACGTTTTCCTTTATAAATAGGCTATATAGGCTATTATTAAACGAAATCAAACAAAAATAATCTTAAAAGAAGTGTGTGTGTGTGTGTGATTGTTGATTGGTGTGTTTGAATTTATTATTACAATTGCGTCACGGTTGAGTTGACGGCTGTAATCAGAGCGGAAGTTAGAGCGATAAGCATAAGCAACGAGGGTCAGGGACGTTAATGCTGCACAAACGAAAGGCCCAGTTGGTTCAACTTGCGTTTGAAAAAGACCTTACGGGAAAATGTACAACCGAGTGGAAAGACACTGTCTTGAGGAGGTTCAGTGCCAACACTCGCCGCCTTCAACTCTTCTGATGGTAAGTCATATGTTTCATTTACGTATGCCAGCCTTGGCTTTTTTAACAATATGCTAAATATGCTGTACTCATACCATAGACTGTATATGACTCATACTGAAGTTATTCTTTGTATACTGTATAGGCCTGGGAATTGGCGGTTTCTCCTAATTGTGTAGTGTTTGGGATTCCACGTGACGTACGTAATGCTGAGAGAGAGAGAAAGAGAGAGAGAACCTGAGGGACAGCCAGTAAGGCCACAGAATGCCAAACTAACTGTATGTTTGTTGTTATTTTTGGAATGTTCTTTTGTTGATTTGTTGATTCTCTTTTATTTTTAATCAACTCTGTTCATTTTATTTTGTCCTTCTGCATGTTTATGTAATATGTATGTGTTGAATCAGCTTTGGCAATAGTGTTAAAAAACATTTACGTTTTGTTTTGAGATCGGGGCGGGCGTTTGTGTTTGTGTAGGCGCTATTAGAAACATGGCTGCATTGACTGTGATCATATATTTATTGATGCAATGGTGATAGTTGTACTGTAACATTACCTACTTAATTATTCGTAGACTTGTCTCTCTTGAGAGAGAGAGAGAGAGTCTTACGTGCACTCATGTTTTGCCCCCCCATTAGATTGGTTCTGACGCCGACTCTGGACAGAGTGCGGGTCTATGTGCTAGAAGAAACACACTAAGTAGTGACATGGAACAGTGATTCCACAACAAGCTGTAAGATTCTAATTTAGGGACATCTCATGGTTATGGTTGCTGTTGTAACACAAAGTGCTTTCTGTCATTCAAGCTTTTTCAGAAATATGGATTGTCAGAGTAAAGAGTGGAAAGACGCGTCACTATGAATAGACCTAAGATAAATGCTGATAGGTCTTGGCGCTCATCCATTCCAATCCTGGGCAGCACAGACTTCACAGTGAAAGCTATTTGGCTTACGGCTTTTTGTGGTTCGGGAAAGCTATTTTTCCCAGAATGCCGGTCTTCAATCTACGGACAAAAAACAGCTGTGCTGCAGCACAAGTGACCACACAAGTTGTTATCAAACAAGAATAAAGTGCACAGCCACACCAGCAGCTCTGTGAGGCTGTTCTTAGTAATGGCTGTGGCTCAGGAAGTAGAGCGGGTCATCCACTAACAAGAGGTCTGATCCCTGGTTCCTCTTCTCTGCATTTTAAAATGTCACTGTTACTGTGCCAACAATGTATGAATGAGGCAAATGTGACTTGGTCAATAAAGACAATTTCTATACAACTATTGTCCATTTATCATCCATTTGCTGAGACACTTAGACACATCTAATCATCTTCATGCTAATATGCTCACAGTTACTAACATTTACTCACTATAGAGACTGTGGGTGTTAATTGTTTTGCATGCATTTATAAAAAAAACTAAATGTTAGACAAATTAAAGATTTGACCTGATCATGATGTTATTAAAGTTCATCCAGGGGAACATGTCTGTTTGAACCAGAGACAATCCATGGCATTTCACTCAAAACATGATTGTGGACCTTGTGGTGGCACCAATCCATAGAGTACATGTTGAGATTATGTTTTATCCTGTAAAAACCTTTACCTGCTGGTGGCACTGGAAGAAAAGTCAGGTGATTAGTCATTTGGATAGATCATCTGGTGACCATGAATGCTTATACCAGATTACACGGCAATTCAGCTGAATAAATAATTGCTGTTTTAAACAAAGTGTTGGCTCAAAACTAATATATATGCTTATATTCATTAGTTTAAATCTTGTTTTATATTGTTAATATTCATCCACATAGCTGCACAGCAACATAGGATAAAACAGCTGATTTAATTTTGTTCTTAGTAATTATTTAAAAAAGTCCCAATTTAGTTTTTGTTTCCTATAGGTACATCTAGTGTGTTACTGTATTACTCATATGTTTGGTTTATAGAAATATATTATGGTAGAAGATGTCATAGTTTATCCCAATAAGAGCAGATGAAACATATGTTTGTGTAACTTTAAAACTGTGTGCTCCACCGAAAGAGTCAGATATGAGTTCTTGTTTGTATGTTTGTTTTCTGATGGTCTTAGCCAACACCCAGCTGTCTTGAATTTTACGGTAAATCATTGGCTTTGTCCTAATATTCACCGATATAAATATGACAAATAGATTTTTATAAATATTAGGAAATGGTCAATAGGTAAAAATGAATAAAATAAAGGTTTAAACTTAAATTTTTTCATTAATAAAGGGGAAATAAAGGTTTTAAAGAACGTCAGGTTTTTCAGACAACCCTTCAGAAGCTTCTGCACCTCAAAAAAGGCTTCAGTTATATAATGATTTTTTAGAGGGCAGCTCGTGCAGCTCTTAAATCTGGGAACCAACGAGATAGAAACAGATATAAAACTCAGATATAAAAAACCAGAGCCGTGAGATGAAGGAATCTCGTGACCTACCTAACATGTAGATTTTGTTTCCTGTTACGAAGGGTGTGGCTCCGTACCGCGGTGTGGGCATGGAGGTCATTGGCAGCCATTGGTCCTTCTCTGCCTCATAAACCCTCACCAGGGCCTGTGGTGTGGTGTCTGCGCCCATACCCCCCAACGCATACACCTTCCCATCTGCAGAGAGACACACAAGACAGAAAATCACTGTGAATTAAGAGCTTGCTGTAATTTACTCTCTTAGTGCAACAATGCATCCAATAGATATTTTCGGTCCAGCTTGTTTTCACGTTACAGTAATATGAGGTGATGGAGGAAAAGTGCTACAAATGTCTCTCCAGGCAGCCCGAGAAAGACACAGACACAGTACTGTGTCCTTTAGTCCTGCCGTTTCTGATGCAGCTGTCACGTCCACTATCCGTCTCATCCGACTACAGTCATCCAAACAATCTGCAATATTTATGCCCAGGTCTGACAACATGCCAGATGACCGGGCAATGACTTTTCCACAAGGACACTTCCCCAAACATCCCCAACCACTGCAGTGTCATTAGAATATACAGAGAAGCAACAGAAAGCCAAAGTGCTGAGAAAGCAGTCACACTCCTCCTGCTGACACGATGCAGAGGAGAGGAGAGGAGGAAGAGGAGAGGAAACGAGACGAGAGGAGAGGAAGAGGAGAACAAGGAGGAGGAGGAGGAGGAGGAGGAGGAGGAGGAGGAGGAGGAGGAGGAGGAGGAGGAGGAGGAGGAGGAGGAGGAGGAGGAGGAGGAGGAGGAGGAGGAGGAGGAGGAGGAGGAGGAGGAGGAGGAGGTTTGCTTGTGGCAAACTAAGCCTTCTTCATAAGTGTTTCAGTGGTGTAAATTAAAATTCTAAATCCCATTGAAACAATGGTATGCCATGTTAACGGATGCTAAGTATATGCCAAATACATTTTTCACAAAGAGAGTTTCTGTCATTTTCCTATCCATGAAATCTTGGCATCATTATTGTTCAGTGGATGGAAGTGGAGATGTTACAAGCATTTTATATAAAGTCATATGCACAAAGATAATGCTAATGATAGAAGTGATAATAGTGAAAAATGATAATATTCAAAAATATTAAACAACAATGCTTATGTGTGTCTATAATAGGAAACTTCTTCCAGTGCAGGATGTGAGTGAACATGAATGAAAGCAGCACAACAAAAACAGAAGCATTATGTTAATTGTTTCAATGAATAATGAACTGAGAATTTGTTTCACCGTGACTAAATGTGAAAAATAGTCTTTAGAAGCTCAGTGGAGTGCTAGTTTTCATTTAAACTTGTCTTTCTCTGGGCAAAGGTTTGATTTTATCTTGAATTAAATCACGAGATGTGACATGTAGGCAAGACTTTCATCCCATAGAAAACACTGGACCAAATATAATCAAATACTCTCATATATAACTTACTTGTGTTATGCATACAATTATCCACATTGTTCATTTTCCTCTGATCCAAGTTGTCACATTCTAGTTTCTATTGTATACCAAATAGTGAATGTTCCACAAATCATCAATCCATCCTTCAACAACACTGCTTATCTTTCGAGGGTCGCTGGCTGAAACCAACCCCAATCTGCATGTTTTCGGACTGTGGGTGGAAACCTTAGTATGAAGACAAAACCCACAGACACATGGGAAGAGCATGTTAACTCCACACGAAAGACCCCGGCCAGCTGGGTTTCTGACACTTTGGATGAATGTGGGAAAATTCTGTACATCAAACGCTTAATCCAGACCTTCAGACTCAGCTCCCTCCCCCCCTCCCACGACAGATTGATGCTGTGTTCTCATTATAGCTGACGCGGCACCAATCTGTCAGTCATTCTCGAGACCTCCCAGACCCTGTCAGTCCCACTCAACACCTCCTGCCCCACCAGGAGCTGTAGCCCCAACAGCACAGCTCCCAGTGACACAGCTGGTGTTCTCTCGGGCCCTGGGTTGTTTTCTAGTCAACAAATGCAGTTGTTGATGTGAACATATGCTGTTGAATCCTTGTGCCCTGATAAACTTGTTGAGAGCTTCTCTAACCTTTTTTGAATATTTTAAACCTGCATTAAACAATTTTAATTTGCTTCTTCACCCCTGGTGGCAACAAGTGGAATACAGCTTGGAATATGTATTGCATTGCCCACATGTTGCACAACTGTACTAAATACAAACTAAATGGGAGACTGCTAATAAAAACATTTCTCTATAGCAGTGCTAGAGGTAGGACAAAAACACCATGGGGCACTTTTACGTTGTGTAGCAAGTTCAAATGTGTTGGCAACAAAGGAAAATACAAATTTAATTTTTTAATATTTCTTGAAATGTATGTGTAAAAGAGAGAGAGAGGGAAAGAAAGGAGCTGATAAATCACTGTGGGATTTGACGATGCCACCAGGGTCTCCCAAACCCGGCCAGAGACTAAACAGTCGCTTTTCAGCATCTTTATAAATTCACAATTCACTGAAATACTTCAGCAGTTTCTCATGGCGTGGCAGCTCGGCTCAGCTCTGTGTCTCCAATGTGCGTCTCCCTTCCATGTGTCCCCCATGTCTCTCCAATGTGGGTCTCTCTTCCATGTGTCCCCCATGTCTCTCCAATGTGGGTCTCTCTTCCATGTGTCCCCCATGTCTCTTCCATTTGTCCCTCATGTCTCTCCAATGTCTCTCTTCCATTTGTCTCTCTCTTGAAGCTTTGCTGCTGCCTTTGGAACCAGAGGATCAATCAGCCCACATCCCTCAGCTGACAGATTAATCCTCTGATGCAAGTGGAGGATCTCTCTGAGCCTTCTCCATTCCCCAAATCACCTTTTATAATTATCGTGCGAAAGTAACAATTAGTACAATGCCTGTTCCAAACCTGTCTGTTTGTAATGTTCTGTTTTCTTGTGCTGTGGTTAAAGCTCTGGAGCTACTTCAGAATTGTTCCTTGTCATTAGTGAGTCCTCAAACACTTTTACAATAAACTGTCACTTTGTATTGCTTGTTTGCAGAGCTTTATACAAACAGTTTGTGTGTATGTGTAAATAGTTATTACCTGGCATGTTAAGACCTCACACATGTATACAAGTAGAATTAGTGACAGCGTGACCTACGGATAAATATCCACCAATCTGGACCATTATTTGGGTGGCTGTAGATGCTTGACATTCCCTCTCCACCCGCAGTGTGACCTGTGACCTGCAGCATCTCACAGCTGCTACCTGTGTGTGTGTGTGTGTGTGTGTGTGTGTGTGTGTGTGTGTGTGTGTGTGTGTGTGTGTGTGTGTGTGTGTGTGTGTGTGTGTGTGTGTGTGTGTGTGTGTGTGTGTGTGTGTGTGTGTGTGTGTGTGTGTGTGTGTGTGTGTGTGTGTGTGTGTGTGTGTGTGTGTGTGTGTGTGTGTGTGTGTGTGTGTGCCTTTCGGCCCATCCGCGACCTAATCATGCGCGATCTCCTCTAATTAAGGAAACCATGCTCTATTCTCTGCACATCACCCCGGGAGACTCCATGGCAACCACAGTGTAACCTACAGACTATTATTATGGGGTGGCGTTTTGCAGGCTGGTGCTTGGTGAAAAAAATACCATCAGCACTTAAGGTGATGGACAAAATGTTCTTTTACTGCTCTGCACTGACCACACACATGATCAAAAGCTATGAATTGCAAATGATCCAGTATATCATCATATATGAGGGACAAATTATTATATATGACTTACTGTACACAGGTTATGCTTCTTATTTCTGTTCTTCTTCTTTGTAACCCTGATGTACACACTTGGTCTGCAGCTTTGATTCCTGCCCAGCAGAACATCTTTCATCTCCCTTGTCTCTAGGTCCCTGTCTCGTTTATATCACGTTGCCTGTTCCTCATCTATTTTCTTCAACCTTCTCTCACCGCTACATTCACTTTGCTTTCATCTTTTTCTGTCTCCTACTCACACACTCAGTCTAATTGACTGTCACATCTTTCCCTTTTATAGAATCCTTTTCTTTCGCCGATCATTTCAACCCTTTATGCTTTCCTCTCATCTCGGTTTTCCTTACTCCTTACTCATTTGCATTCCCCCATGTTGCAACGTTCAGCCCTGATATTAAAAGCTTGGTTTCAGAAACAAAAAGCAAGAAATGGCTAAATGTGGAACTGTTATAACATGGTACTTAAATTAGATTTTTTTCTTAGCATAAGTCTTCAGAACATGATTAAAGTAATTGTATTTTTAAATGTATTTAAAATATTCTATTTTTTACTTTTAAAATATATATTTGGCATGCTGCATGAAACCGTGTTCATGTTCAATCAAACTGATGACGATACATTTAAAGAGCAACATAAAAGGCATCAATGCATGAGTCTAATTCCATTATTTAATAGTCAATAAGTCTTCCTTTACTCTTATAATTTGTACACTTCGCTCTTCTCTCTCCTTAAGGCAGACGTCTCACACCAGCTCATTGTGAAGTTTAATATTAATTTGTTGACTGCAGAATTTAGTTATTTTGATTCACATTCACAGTTAACTTGTTGATTGAATCTGTTCAATCGACCAGTTGTGTAAATATTAATCCAGAGTGCTTCTTTTCTAAAGATTAATAAATCATTCAGCTAGTCCCCAAAGTTTTTGAGACATTTGTTTACAGACCACCTGTTGGCCACTGAGGTTCCTCTGAGGTTAGTGGAACACTTATATAACGTGACAAATCGTTGGACCTACTGGTCCTATTTTGAGAGGCTTCCTAAAGTCGGACTCAGACTGGATTAAAAACACTTTAAGAGAAAAAGAGGATGAAAGCAAATTTAAAAAGAGAATGAGCAAGTAAGAAGAAGAGTACAAGCCAAGCAGTTGTATATCAGTCAAGTTACAGGAGATATGGCCACAATCTGCCCTTCTCATTTGGCATTGAATAATATAGAAAGGTATTTTAGCAGAATATAATGATGTCACAGTGAAACTGACCTTTTGGTTACCATGGAAACTACATTTGTCATAATTCAATCAGGCAACTCACATTTAAAATGTTTATTCCAGCTGCAAAACTTGATTTTGGCTACTAGGATGCAACCTCATCACTCTACCACATATAATGTACGTAGATATAATGGGGAGTGATGAGCAAATATTTTTAGTCCCTGCGTTGGAGCCTGGGGTTGTGTAGGGGCAGAATCAACAAGTTGTGATACTGATGGAGGGCAGCATTGACAAGCAAAAACACAAAAAAATGATAATAGCAGCACAGCTTGTGTTGACTGTCTGAACTAGCTTGTGACATCAAATAATTTGGTGCATTATGGCCAAAAACCTGTTTTGAGAAGGCACAGTGACATTGATCTTTGAGAGTTCATCCTTAAGTCGACAGTGAATGTCTTAACCAAATTTAAAAACAATCCCATAATGCATTACTGAGAAATGGATGCATAGTTGGACTGATAACTCATAAAATGTTCTGCCTCATATCACAGCTGTCACCAATGCGGAAGCTAGGGTTTCACATGAAAAATGGGAAGTTTAGTCCAAATTCAAAAACCTCAAAGTGTATGTTAAGAAAACAGGAAGGGGGCTGGTGTGTTTGATGGAAGATGATGTCCCACAGCGACATTTTAAAGGCCAAAGCACTAGTCCTAATGAGCACTCATCAATAGTAGATCAATAAAACCCTCAAGTAAGCTGCCAGCTATAGTCAGCATGCACTATGTATAGACTGAGACGGAGGAGTGCTGGGGTCTATAGGATCAAATGTCCTCGCTAAGAAGGAAAGATGAGTCAGGTCCATCGTTCTTTCTTTCCCATTTTCCTTCCTTTGTCTATTCCTGTAATTATTAGCCAATTTATCTTATTTCTATCTTCTTTTGTCCTTCATTCTTTCATCCTTTTTTTTATCTGTGTGATTTGCTCCCTGTTTTCTTCTCTTCTTTTTCACTTCACCTTATTTAGTTATTTTCTCACTTTCGAGTCATGGACAAAAGAGTGCAATGTAGAAGGGCCGGTGTACAGGCACACAGTGCTATAGGTGAAGTGCAACACAGACAACAAAGACACACATTCACTCAGGGGGTCAATAGTAAAGGAATATGGATGAGAAATCACAACATCGTCTTTGGTGAGGCAAGGGTCAATCAATAGTGCCTTCAAAACCTCCATCTGTAGACCAGCTTCAAAATGGAAAAGATCAAAGTTTATTTGTTGTATGGAAAAATGTCGGCCATCGGTGTGAAGAGAAGGAGCATAAATAACAATCACACAAAAGAAACAGGATTAACACACTGAGATCAAAGTCATAACAGAGACACAGCACAGATGAAAGCCGCTTTCTCTCAGATGGACATTTTAATGAAGAGAACACAGACATGCTGCAAGTGTTTGATCTTATCTCATTGGATGCAGCATATCTACTTTACAAATGTGTTTGCATGTGTGTGTTTGTGTGTGTGTGTTTGTGCTTACTCATCTCTGTTTCCTCTTCAGGACCTTTAGCGTAAAGACTGACCTCGTCAGGGACCAATAGACCTAATGGGGACCAAAGCCCAGACCTAATGAGGCAGAACAGGATTTCTGAGGTCCTGGGATAAGGTCATGGTTAGTCAGTGCCCGATGAGGGGAAGTCAATGCAAAGTCCCAATAGCTTTGCATCGCTCAGGGTGTGGATGGACTGGAGGTTTAAGGGTTGTGTGCAGTGTCATGACAGTTTGGAGGTCACAGCCACTAACCCTCCCATTATCACTGGGACTACTTCAAACTTTGTCTTTGTAATAAAGTAAAAACTGTTTCTCTACTACCTTGGTCTCCCTTTCTCTGATGTGGCTGACAGCTGGAATTGCACCAGTCTCACAACTGCCCTTCTCTGCTCCTTGTCAACCACCAATTTGTTTGGCTGGTTAACCAGACGTTCTTTGTCCAACAGGTGTTTCGCTGTCTTGTTCTAAAACACTTCATGTGGTATGTCCTATCAGGTCTTGGGGACTTCCAATCCATTTTTGGCACAGATGTTCCTGTACACTATCCAAGCCACTTGTTTATACCTCACAGTGTCCCAGCTAGTATCTTACACCCTGCTATTTCTACTGTTGCAAAGCCTGTACCCTGGGTCCTGTCTGCTGTGGTAGACCCCCACCTTTATGGATCTGGAGCGTAGGGCCTGTTGTTGTGCTGCCATAATCAGAGTCTCTGTGCTATCCTTTAGGTCGCTCTTTTCTAACCACTGGTAGGATTTCTTGATGTAAGCCACTTCCTCTATCCGCTGATGGCACATCCCATGCATGGGGATTGGTCTACCACAATATTTGTCTTCCTTCTCATCACCCCCTGTCATTTGCTGCCTGAGACACTCTCTAAGTGTTCATCCCCAGGGGCCATCTTCCTGATGTATTAATGGATGCTCCACGTTTCATTCTGGATTGTGGCTCTGACACTCACTGATCCTCACCTTTTCTCTTATTGATGCTAGCAGTCTTGGAGAACTTGACTTTGGGTGGTCACCTCCATCATTTCAAGCAGTATTATGTCTTGACATCAGCACCATCTATTGCACCCGTATAACCAATGAATCATAGGGTGTTGAACCTTTCGTTGCCATGCATCATTTATCTACTTTTAAATGTTACACTTCAATTCCCAAGTTGTTATCTGCTAACATACAAACAGATATGTAGATGTATACATAATATATGAATCTCTGTCCCACTTCCTTTACATTTCTATTATATAATCAGCATCAGGGTAGTAAAAAAAGAGGGAAAAGGTAAGAGAGTGGGTAGATAAAAACTGATGAAGATCAGCCACAGAAAATGAAAACTTAATTTTAATCATCAGGCAGCATATTTAGAGGGATATGGTTAAATGGGAGGCAATTCATTAACATGAATCGTTACATCCAGCCATGAATCCAGCCATCGCATTTAAATTATATATATATATAATTTATTTCATCCTGCAATGATCATAATGATGCCCACCTGCTGTTACATTTGCAGCACTTGCTGCAGGTGTAATTTACACTTGCACAATGAGCGGCCTCACTACAAAAAGTAATGATGTATAATTATGACCAACAGTAAAATCACAATTACACATGGTTTCAGGTATTGTGGTTAAAATTAGATTTTAATACACTAGGCATTTGCACAGTATTTTGTTCCATTAAAATGTATTAAAGAGGGAAAAGGATGTTCTCTGAGATGTAGGCATACTAACAGTCATTGTATGTGATAAGTTTATTAACTTTATGCGATTTTCATACATTTACAGTAGATAACTTAATTGTAAAATAATTCAAAACATGTAGATCCAAATACTTTTTGTAACACCCAATGCTGCCCACATCGAGAGACTATACTGGGACTCTGCTTTGCCCTGCATCAGGGTATTTAAACAGAACAATCTGCTGAAAAAATAACATGGTGCTCACTCACAAATGGTGAAAACAGTTTTGTAAAATCTGTTATACTGCAACCACTTAAAACAAGTAGCCTAGGTAAATAACAGTCCTTGTGAATTATGCAAACCCCCTGTTGAACAATGCTGAAAAGTGCTGGCCTATATTTAAAGCAAATTGCTGAGATCAGCCCAACACATTGCCAAAGCAGAAATGTTGCGTGGAAGTAAATGTTCAAGTATAAATTTAAAACCTGAGGCTGTAGAGATTCATTTAAATATCTGGATGCTTAACAGGACCCCTCCGATGCAGCTAAGAAACCAACAAACACTCTAGATCATGTCAGCTAGAGGACATTTAATATCCCCTCCACATTCTTGTTCAAATTTGACAAAGATCCATTTTACAGATGACCACATCCTGATGTTGTCCTTACAGACAGAATCCAAACATCCTATTTCTGAAAATAAGTTACAGGTTACAGATAAAAGCAGAAGACTGCATTTACATTAAAGCAATCATGACATCTCCAGGAAAGATGTGCTGGACCCCGTCACGGCAGCAACCTGGTCACACCCGTATCACTGACAGTGTGCGCCATGTTCAGGTCCACAACACTGAGCTGTGGAGCTTGATGTGGCCGTGTTCTGAATATTATGCAACCTCTGCTCAGCTTTGAATACTGCAGTAACACCTGTTCTCCTGTTCTTTCAAATGACATCGGTATGATGATGATGATGATGATGATGATGATGATGATGATGATGATGATGATGATGATGATGATGATGATGATGATGATGATGATGATGATGATGATGATGATGATGATGATGATGATGAAGATGATAGTCAAATCTGATTTTATTAAAAATGACCAGCTCAAACAAAACTTGGCCTTAAAGTGGCTTTTAAGACTGCAATAAGCCTAAAAATAGCAAGTTGGCAATGTATAATGTTTCCTCACAGCCCAGAGAGAAAAGATAGAACTGTGTTCATCAGTGTTAGGAAGAATTTTTACCCTGTCTGGTTTTAGTAGCTCCACAGCAGCAACAAGGCTCCTTCGCAAATCCTTAAATTCCCCCAAATTCACGTCTCTATCTGAATGAGGTGTAAGCTTCTTAGTTTAAAGCTCAGTCACCACAAAAAATGCCTGTATAACATTATGTCTGTTAAACCCACTGAAGAGTTTGAGCTTTCTCCAGGACCAATTTTACAATCATTGGTTCTTTGCTCTTGGATATGGCTGTATTGTGCATCTACTATTCTTGCTAGGCTTGCAAGCACCTGCATCTTTCCTTCACTCTGACAGTGATTGGACAAAAATAGAGCCAGATGGGTGACCACTGAAGGACATGTTTGTCTGGTTCATGTTACTTACTTCTTTACACAAAAAACTAAATTGTTGTCATGCGATTGAAGCACAAAACATGTTCCTATCACTGTTCTTTTGCATCCATGACATTGAAGTGTCGACTTGAAATACACGACTCATATTTCAGATTTTTACCTGCTAAGCTCCATAAACAGTCACAGTGCCACTGAGGCAGGGATTCAAATATCCCATTCACAGTGTCTGCTTGTGGCAGCTGGGCTCATTAAGGGTGTTACTACTCTTGTTATGTAGGGACCTGGCAGCATTGAAACATGTCCTCTTTAAGCTTCAAACTGTGCTGTAGATTTCAGGTGCTCGGGAAATTAGCCTCTGATTTGAGGCTCAGTAGAAAAAGCCAATTCTAGTTAATAGTGTGAGTGAGGAGTGATCATATTGGGTTTGACAGGAATGAAAGAGTTAGCAGGGGAAGGCCATGTTAATTATTGCAAAGATACAGACCGAAGTAGCAAATGAAAGAACTGCACATGATGGTTTCAAATTATATTATTAAAGTAGTGTTTTATGTATGACTTATGTTTTATGTAAGGCTTTCTCAGCAACAAGGCTTAGCAGTTAATCAATCCCCTATATCTGACAATAAAACAGCAACAGTGCTATACTACTACAGCATTTACTAAACAAAAGCTGAGATCAAGTAGAGGCTGATGGGGATGTCGTTAGTTTTGCAGATTAGAAATGATGATTGAGAAAAGTTACAGGGGAACAAAAGTTATGTTATTTCCTTCAAATGGCAACGATAATGTCTGAACCATATTTCATAGTATCCATTCAACAATTATTAAGACATTCACCAAAAACACAGACACGCTTATGATGGCACCGGAGGAAAAGTCGGGGGATCATCAAAATGCTTATGTAACGTTGTCTGTATAATATTCTGTGCTAATCCAATTGTGAGATGTTAAGATGTTTCATAGGCCAGAGGATCACTTTAGGATTTATCCTCCGGGCATCATACCTGACAATCCTACCAATATACAACATTGTGTGTTGGACTGGGTATTAGGGCAAAAACACAAATCTCTTTTATTTAAAAAATGATGATGTCAATTGAAATTTACATAGTTAAAGGGACTCTTACCTTTGTTGCATTTGAGAATTACAGCACATTCAAATCATCCCGCCTTCCTCCAATGCCCCACCCCCTCGTTCCCATCCGCGGTGTTTTTTTGAAGAAACTTTATTTACAAGCAGTTAGAACCTACTGCCTCCGCGCACGCACGTGAGTTTTTGTTTACCAAAGCAATGGATTCGGATTCAGAAGCACCGGTAAGTTATATACATATGATGACGCGGGCCCGAATGCGCCACAAGAAGCAGACGGAAAACCTGCATGTCCATGCAGCAAACAGACAGGTCTGTCGGCCAATAAGGTCCTTCGGTCCGAAGAATTTTATTGGTTGAAGTTTTCACTAAATATTATGAGAGTGAAATAATTGTTTGTTTTTACTCCTGGTGGGTCTGTCTTGCATTTTAGAGTGTCATTACCTTATTAATAGCAATTTATCCTTAACCAAAAAAAGTGTAAAAATGCAACAAAGGTAAGAGTCCCTTTAAGTAAGACCAAGCATATCTGTTCTATTTTCTAACCTTTTCCTTGATGATTTGAACACCATGTGCTTTATTAGCCAGGTGCTACAATTGTAAATACATGCATATTGTTCTCAACTCAAGCAGGAACAAGCTGAGCCATCTTCATTAACTGCATACAAATTATAATTAATACTCCTCAAATATGAAGGTGAGCCAAAAGACTAAGGGCAGGAAAATACGTCCCAAGGGGAATGAACACTGCACATACACTGTTTCTTTCACTTTTTTGCAGGCGCATGCAGAAAGTCGCTGGATAAAATCTGGATAAAACAAAGGACGTCTGGATGAATTGAAAAACAGCGCTGACAAATAAATAATAAATCTCTAACTGTCACAGCCTGGTTCTGTGTAAACTGCAGTGCTACGTGAACAGTCTGCATTAAAACCTGCATACCCACTGTAAACAGGTAAACAAGAACTATCGTATTCTGATTGATGTTAAAACCACTTTGAATTCACAATAAACCTCAGCAGCAGTCATGGATCTGGTCTAACAAGTGATGAAGTGCTTGGTGTCAAGTGGAAAAAGGGTTACTATTGATATCAGGCTGCCGCTGCTCTCTGCAGATAAATCCACCCGGAACATTTCGTTTCCTGATCCTCCCCACTGAGCTGTGACATTTACTGCACTGCACAAACAGTGTGTTCATTTATTCCCTTTGTACTGAGTGGGAGGAGACTGTGATCTTTGGACATGGATACTAATATAGTTATTATCAGGCCTTGTGAAGGTTAGAAAGGGAAAACAGGAGAAATAAAATACAAACGCTCTTCTCATT
Organism: Limanda limanda; assembly: GCF_963576545.1. NCBI lineage: Eukaryota > Metazoa > Chordata > Actinopteri > Pleuronectiformes > Pleuronectidae > Limanda > Limanda limanda. The sequence continues at coordinate 25,268,386 of NC_083642.1, forward strand.
CTGCAGAAGCAATATAGGGCTGATACCTTTCTGTGCCGAACACATAGCTCCAGTGGGGCTGCTTAGATGTCAACAGTAAAGGTTGTTTGCAGGACCCAGAAGTAAAAGAGAGCCAGAGCTCAGTCACCCCTCCCTGGTTAAATAAGCAAACTAATTATGCCTTAGTTTAATTACCATGGGCTTCATGCAAGAACCCCTGGTACGACAACAGATTTCCGAAATGGAATACAAGTGGTTTTATGCTCTTCTGCCCTAAAACCAGCACATTTCAATAGCGCTGCTGGGACTAGAGGATAAGCTCCAGGGAGTGAGGTAGATCTGTGGAAATCTTTAGCCTCACAGTTAACTTCAGGGGGACCCAGACTCAAAAATGCACCATTTTTATTTTGGTCAATATAACCCTTCAGTCGGGTTAGCAATGAAGAAAGTATGTGGGGTTAGTTCTTTCCTCTTCAGTAACTGTTGAGATTAAATGATGTACAATCCTATAAATAAAATATGAACTAGGGTGCAAGCAGCCCATGTCAGTGAGGCTACATCCATACTGCCGAGTTTTCACAGTCTAGTTTTTCACTGCTGAAAACGCAGCGAAGTGAACACGCGTGTATTACATTACATTTCATTTAGCTGACGCTTTTATCCAAAGCGACTTACAATAAGTGCATTCAACCATGAGGGTACAAACCCAGAACAACAAGAATACACTGGGCATGCGCATGCTGGTGTAAACAGGAAGCATTTGGTTGTTAATTGTAGAAAGAGCAAGGGGACAAGGAGTACACAAACAAACAATGACTCATCTCCTTCACATGCAAACAGTTGTATTATTGTAAAATGCAGATCTCACACCCAGGCCGCACTGGATACATGACCGGCACCTGTGCGTCGGGGAACGTCTTGCTTTTAATTTTGGCGACCATGTTATCATGTTCGAGCTGCAGAAGCAATGTCTATTTGGCAAATATGTAGCAAATGTAACTATTTACATCTCTTCTTGTAACTGTTTCAAAGTCAAAGCTGAATTCAGTGCACTACACACGCACCTAGTGTGCCCGAGGCAAAAGTCTTGTGCCACCTTTGGGTCAACACCTTTTCTTTGCTTATGACTGACAGCTTTGGACAGTGAAGTTCATTCAAACATTTTTGGGAATGACACAAATAGGGCCTAACAAGTAGCTTCAGGAACAGGTTCGAGATGAGAAGTGAGTAAGCGATGTAGGAGAGGAGTATGAAGATGTTGCATGAGGCCCACTGTCACTGAAAATGTGTTTCCTGTACTCAACACGTCCCTGGATGTGCTGCAGTTACACATCCTCCCTGCAGTCTGACTGGAATACATGCTCCTGACACCTCACACGTAAAATGTCTGCATCTACTTGCCAAGAGACACTAATCACACATTTGTTCTGTTATTAAAGCTTGAAGTACATTTTAGTTTGGTAGGCGATCCATCAGAGTAGCTGCTCTCTCTCTACGCTCTCCCTCTACATAATGCACTAATCACATTCCCTGTAAAAGCCAGTGCTGAAATGATTGGGACCAACTGTAATGAGCGTAGCGTCTATGTTTGTTAACTGCCGTTTTAATTTGTGAGCCTTGTACAAAGCAAGCAGAGCATAATACATTCAGCAGCTGAATGAGGACAGGTTTGGTTGAGCTCCACCACAGAGAGAAGGAGAACATGTAGTTGTAAATATGTGGCTTTTTGTATCTACCAATCATTTTGTTTATCATTTAAGTGTCTTATCAGTCAGTGTTTTGTGCTGAAATGTAATGAAAGTGATGCTAAAAGGCCAGGTTTCACCCGATGATAATGGATGTACTTTAATATAATGTCAGAGTCGACCTTTATGGCGATTCATTTACCACGCAATCCATGCAAACTGGTACCTGGTGGAAAACTGCCCTCTGCACATAATGAGATAATCACTAGAAGAGGATGTGAAGCAGTGTCAGCTGTGTGTGTGTGAGCCAGGGGTGAGAGAGATGGGGGAGCTGAGCGAGTGAGAGAGTGTGTTATCTATGATGAGGGTGAGGATGAGATACAGTGACAAGCCAGTTGTGATGTTGTGCAGGCATGTCGCAGTTTTTCAGACACAAGGTAGCCGACATTAACCTAAAGTGACAGCTTGGCGACGCCTGGCACAGGCTATACGGCAGTGACACAGACACACACAGACACACACAGACACACACAGACACACACGACAGTCTGAGCCTGTGCTTGTGTTCTTGTTCCTGTCTTACTCTCATTGACACACAACATAATCAGACAGATTGCCCACCCCCACGCACACCTCCCTCTCTCTAATGCACACACACACACACACACACACACACACACACACACAAAACATCCCCTAATTTGTCTGATCTGTCCCATTCTGCAGATGCGACAGTGGATTGTGTTGAGTTGCTTGAGCTGAGCTGACGGATGACAGGGCCGCGGCACAGCGAGCCACGGCTGCTAGGGTTTGCGTTGCACAGTTCAAACACGGTGACACAACAACATCATTACCCATCATTCCGCGGGTGTCAACAGTGGCTCAAACCGGCGGCAACAGCTCGCTCACATGATTACAAAACTAACCGTGTTGATGTGCCGTGTTCTCCTGGGCAACACAATGAACTTGATGGAGAGAGATATCATTAACATAAGACGGTGAGCTAGTGTCACTTCACCCAAGCAACAAAAACTTTTTTTGTTTCATTTTCCCCGGGGGGTTTAAATGATTAATTTCTTAGGATCCTGCTTCTTCAACAATTTATAAAAAGCCACTGAAATTCTAGGCACAGATAATCACCCACGGCCTCCACATACGCACACTATCATACATCTGTAGCTATTAAACAAGTGGAAAATGCAGTTGATTTATTATGACACAGTTTGCAAGTAATGTTTTACAGCAGAAAATGAGAAACACCAGCACTGTGCTCAACCTGACACATCAGTTCAGGGAAAGGTTCCCTAAACTGCTTCTAAACAACTCAGAGAAAAGTTTGCTGAGCCTCTGCACTGTACTGAGAAGAGAACAAATGTAAATCAAGTGTGTTATTCTACAATCCTTAGTAGCAATCAGTGTTTCCCCGACATGCATTTAGCAGCAGTGATACGACAAGCACTAAGTAGGCCTGTCGCGATAATTACTGTATCGACCTATCACACCATATAGAAACATAAACCGGATCATTTTGCTGACCTCAGTGAATTTCTACATTGTGTTTAAATGCGTGTTTATTCACATAAAGACATTAATGGGTTGTGCTGCTTCTCTCTGTGTCTGAGAGCGAGGCAGAGTTACACTCACACAGAGCGAAACAGACAGTGGAGCAGCTGGAGGTGAAGTGAAAACATTTTGGGTTTAAGCTGAATGAGAGAGGAGAGCATATTAAGGTGGATGTAGTTATGGGCGACTTGGGCATTGTGCTGTGTGCACGGGGCGTTCTCTAAAAAAACTGAACAATAACATTTGCGTGATCAGTTTTCTATCACTCATTTGCAAGCTCAAGCTCATCAAGTTGTCAAATTAGTAATAACAGTGCAAATGCTGGGCAGAATTATGTGACTGATAAATTTAAATCGGGGAAAGCAAGGGTAACGTATAGGTTATAATATGACTCTCTAATTTATTTGTATCTATATACTATATTTCCTGTTTTTTTCCCAACCTAATCTTTGATATTTATGAATGATATGACCAAACATAGTTTTGATAGTAAATTATTTTATGTTTCTATTATTTGATACTGTTTATATTTGACTGGTTGTTCTGAATGGTGTTTAATATTATTTTTAAATCATTTTTGGGGGAGGGGACGTTTTTGGTTGGGCGTGTTCTCGATAAAGTCTTTGGATTCTCCTGAGTGACCATTTCATTGCCTCCGATGAAATGTGGCTGTGTTGGAAATGTTATGTTTCTGTTCCTTTGCATGGACTTATGATGATCAGAAGAACAGAACATTCCTCATGTGGTGATTTACTCAGCAGCTAGCCTGAGGAGTCACTTTCTGAGGGACATACAGCTGAACTTATGTGAGACGTCCGATGGGACCAATAAACCAACACGGACAATAACACTGTATCCGATATATGGCATCCTGGCAAAAGACCTCCACAGTATTCGTTTTATTAGTGTTTCAGTACTAGAGCTCAAATGTCACCCGACGCTCTCCCAGTTGCGTCGCTTCAGGGAAGGTCGTCGGAATCCTTCACAGAAACACCATGAGTGACATTCAGCTGCTCAAATGGATTGAGCTCTGTCCATGTGGACAACAGCCACCGTGATGACAAGATACTTTGTGTCGCTGCCAGTTCGACGATTTAATCAAAAAGTTTTTACACCAGGCATCACCTTCACATCCCCTTCAACCTCCTCGGAACAATGCAAACTCTGGCGTCTGCTTAGACCATTAAACTATGCCAGCCAGGCAGACACCATCTAGAGTGATGCCTGGGTCTGCTTGTTTGCTCGTTCTGTCGATACCATTCTCAGCAGTGTTATTCCACTGAGTCTGACAGCGTTGCCCGCTGCTCCGCTGGGCTCTGCAGTGTGTAATCCCAGGTAAGCTCAGTGGTAATGCAAGTTCTGATGGGATCGTTAGCTAATGTTCCACCGAGGATTTCACGGAAGTAGCAGAGCTCCACCAGAGCAGCGGAGAAAACTAGACAGATGGCTGTGATTCGCACACAAACCACAGGAGATCTTAGACTCACTCGTACATAAAACGCCCCTAAACACACAGACACACACAACAAGGACACAAAAAACAATTTGCACGGTTACAGTTCAATAGAAAGACAATCAAAGCTTCTAAAAGCATCAAATTCAGCAGAAAAATTATTTATTCAAAATAGCTTTACAGTTATTCCAAATGATGCCTGTAAAAGTAGTGAAGTAAAAAGTTTTAAATGTCTTCACACTATTCCAGATTTTAAGGTCCTTTCTTTCCCCTCTAACATGCATTATGCAGACTGGACATTTACTTTATGCTGATGTGGAGGAGTCAATGTGAAATACTTACACACACACACACACTACTGCATTTGCACAAATTAATGTGAAGGTTACAAATGTCATCCCTCCATGGAACTGATCAAAATGTTCCATTAGACTCCGGAGGCTGCCGGAATCACTTTGTTGCGTGTCCAGCTGATGATTCCACTCTCTTGGGGCAGTCCTCACTATTTCTGACAATAATGTTACTGTTACTTGAAATAAAAACAGCAACACATATTGACTAAACTCATTCACAGTTCCATTCAAACCAAACTTAACATTCACTATTTCCAGTCTCCATGATTTGCTGTTTTGTCTTTGCTGTTTTTAAACATTTAAAATCTTACCTTGAGTGGCAATGGATATTTTTCACAGTAGTCAGACTCTTTGAGGACTGATTAATTAATCAATCAAATAGTGATAAGCAATAAAAATGCTGATTAGTTGCAGCCCTGACCAGCTTTGTGATTATTATCTTGTAAGATAACTGCTGTTTTTAAGTAAAATCAAAACAACTTAACAGTAATGATTTAGAGCTGGATGTTTCAGTTTGTCCCCGTCTGCCCTCACACACATCTGCCTCTCCGCAGGCCACAGCAGCCCACTGTGATCACCACTTCGTCACTGCAGCACCGAGAAATGAATGTTGCACGCTCAGCCCCAAACTCACTTCAAACACTGACTGAATCAGCACTTTATCATCCCCCCCATGTGTCTTTGGTAGCTGAGCATGATAGTAGTTGCCGCTTACAAAGAAAATGTTTAGGTGACATTAAAATAACAGCTCAAATAAGATGCCTTGAACAGCACATCTGCTTTTTTTTTACCATGCTCAGCCGTGGGACATTTAAATATCTCACAATCATCTGCTCAGACTCAATTTGGCCCCTGGAGAGGGCAGCGTGCTAAAGAGAACAACCTCTCGGGTCCCCAGGACGACCTCCGCCTGATTAAAATGATAAATGCTTTGACAGCCACCTTCGTACATTTCTGATTTCTCCAACATAGAGTAGGGCTAATGGTAAATGTCGTCCCTCCGTAGAGCAGAGCAAGTTGCAGACAAAGCAGCTGCGGCTCTCCTGACATGATTAAGATCCAGAGTGATCTTTAATACACACAGAAACAGACACACACTATAGACGGATGTGCACAAACAGCAGCACAAGCTTCAAAGTGTGCACAAAAATCAAAAGCACCCAACTTTGGCACACTCTCTACCTTTCACACACATCACATGCAACAGTAGGACACAGCTTCAAGTAGCGAGTCGGTAGGTAACAAAGCTTTTTCCATTAAGGTGATGTGTTTCTTGACAATGGACCATTAGTGGAGGACGGCATGCTGTTAGGAATTCATTGGCTGGTAGCTTTATTTGCTCAGGGGAGGTCTGAGTCATTTGTCAGAAACAGGAGGTGTTCAAAGTCAGCGGGAAACGTCTTGACCAGACTTAACAGGACTACATGTTGTGAAGGTGTGTATTCAGTCAAATGAAATATTGTACTATCAATAAGAATAAGGGGGCGCTGGTGCAACAGCCAGCTTCCGCAAGCCATCAGGACATAGATGAATAATCAGGACATAAAGAAGAAGCAGAATGTATGAAAACAAATCATTTATGTTGTTGACGTGTCTGTTGGCGGAGGATGCGTTAGAAAACAGTCCATTTGCAGCAGTGTGTAGATTTCCAGTTCAAAACAACAAACATCCAGAACTAGAGATTTATCAGTGGCCAGATGCTACCAACTACTTTGTAATCATTCACATTTAAAAATACTTTGGTTGAAATTTGTTCTGAAAGTTTCTTTATAATGTTCTGAAAGACTTTCCTGGCAATAAATAACTGAATAGTAAATGAGTGGATCAGTCAAGCCAAATTCAGACATGAACTCTAGACAATGGGATCCAGACTTTCTCCGGAGTTTGTCAGAATATGAACAACGCAGGAGATTCTCCACTCAGACACATGCACAACAACAGACAACTCTCTGCAGCGTCCAGTGAGGGGCGACTGCTGGGATCAAGTGTTTTGTTTACATCACATCCATAGCAATGTCGACATTTATCACTGAAAACTCTCAAATCTTGTCTTTCTATGTTGACCGGTGTCTCCTTAATGAACTGAATGCCAATTATTTTTCGAACCCAAGAAGTGTGTGTTCTTTTCTTTCAGTATTGCGTCTTTCAGGTGTTAGAAACCTCATCAACGCATCCACCCGCTCACTGTAAAGCCTCAGGATTATCGACCGAGCACTGAGGAAAGAGGAGAACAAATCACAGAAAGCCGACTTATTAGGAAAAGTTGGAACGACTGACTCTCTGTATCTCTGCAGCCAGAAAAAAACAACAGAAGTAAGGAGCTTGCAGCTTGCAGTTCATAAATGTGTCGGGTGTAGAATCCATGGCATTAAATTCTGGTCTGGAATGTTTAACAGCAAGCATACTTGTCTGGTTGGCTTGATTTATAGACGTGTTTTGCAGCTCTTTTATGAGATGACTAACTTGCTTATGAGTTGTGAGTGATGTGAATATAATTTTTTACGCACAATGCTTGATGAGCTTGAAGAATTATTGTTTCATTTCTATGAATAAATAAAGACACTAAATATACATTTAATAAAGTGCAATTGCACTCAACAGAGCGCACACCTCTGCCCCAAAATTCCACAGGCCCTTTCTTAGTCAATGTCTCATCCTTCCACCAAGTTTCATGGAAATCCATTGAGTACTTTTTGCAAAGTCCTGCTGGAAAAACAAACCAACAGGGGGGAAATATAACCACCTTGGCAGAGGTTATAATGAAATGTCTAATTTGAAGTGTAGATGTCTTTATTTTGAAAGTACTGGCATTTTGTGCACATTTTGATTTGGTTTCTTTAAAGGTCATCAACCTTAATATGTCTGTCAGTGGCTCTATGATCAAACAAAACCAAACTGTAACAAAGTAAGCAAAGCAAAGTGAAGGAGGACTGAAAATAACAAGAAGAAGAGTGAGTTGACGTGTTGCATCCGTTAAGTTAACAAGGCCGTTTTCAAGTTTGTGCAGGAGCTGAACGAAACCATAGAACTTCACAATGAGCTGGATCCTTATGTCTCCACAGGCTGAACAGAGATAATATTAACAGACCTTGGGCCTCATTTGTAACTGCTGCGTCTGCACATACCGGGGTCTGGAAAATACAAACGCTACTTCTCACGCAAACGTTGGAGTCTATAAAAACTAACTTGATGGTAGAATATGCGCACTTATACGTTAAATATGACCCATGCGTACAAACATTTTGGAGATGTGAGGAGGTGAACTGAAGCCAGATTGTTAATCCACTTAATGATTGACATTAAAACCGACAACATTATTTGTGATGGCGAAACAAAACAGTTCCATGACAAATTACAGCAAATTACATTCAGAGTTACAAAGCCGAGCAATTCATAGTTTTTAATAAAGTCTTAAGACTGTGCATGTATCATCAAGGACGAGTGTGTGTATTATCGGTCCAGTGAACGTGACTGTGCCATCAGGCGCACAGAGCGCACTGGAGATCACTCGCATGAAATAAAGAAAAACGATTTTCTTTCAAACTTCTATTTCCAAATAATATCCCAGGGTGAAGGTTAGGATCCCAATGATGTGTGAAGTTATCGGTCTGCTGCGTGATGGATGCACTGGCACTTACAGAGGATTTCGGGATGGGAAGGACGAGGAGGAAACTAGTTTTCAGAGATCACAAAGATGTTTGTCCCATAAAGAAGTCTAATAGATTTTATAGATCTGTTATCTTGGATCTTTTTGCTGAGACCAGTATACAACATAGATCGACTCGACGGAACCGAACCATCCCAGTTCAAACACAAGTACTCACCACTCTGGTTTATTAGCCGACAGGTATGTGTGTGGTATTATTAACACAATAATTATTATACGTACCTTTTTATGTAGATATATGTATATTGGATTAGGAGTCTCTCATTTAATTAAAACAATTATGATACATTTTTATAGATTGGGGACATCACAGCTGTCTCTGAATTTAATAATCCTGGAGTTGTCGATGATTAAAATATGAACAGACTTTAAAAACAAGTTCACATTCTGACAGTGTGGAAAGGTTATTTGTTTGCCTCGACAATTGAATCAAATTTCATTTTATTTCAGTCAGGATTCTTTCTATGGTCTTCACTCTCACTCACTGTTTTATCCGCAGCAGCAGCAGTGTATCAATGTGTTTACAATCTGTCTTTCTTCACCTCCACCTCACTAACAAACACCTCACTGTCAGTGTCAGAAAGGTTCACTTCCTCTTCTCACCGCTCAATGCCATGATTCACCGTAGAAACCCATTGGTCGGCAGGACAATTTCATATTCATGAGGAGCTTTGCATTGACCATTGATGGTTGAATGTGGCTTTGAGGCAGATCCACGTACCAACTTTTGGACTGTGATATATAAAAGGAACGTTGTTTTCAGGTTTGCACGAGCACGGTTTTACAAATTTGTATCTTTTTTTGCGTACGCCATCGCCTTTTGTGCACACGTACACTTTTAATATGAATCCTAAGCACTGTTTTATAAATAAGGCCCGCAGTCCGGTGCAGGGTACATTTCCAAAAGGTTAAGTTAGGAGACACTGATGCTGAGGTACATGGGAGCAGCCTCTTGTCCTTGTGCTTCCTGTAGACTGCCTCACAGAGGTGAGATGTGATGGAGATTGGTTTATAGGGCTCTTAAATCAAATAATAAAAGCTGGACGGTCTGTCAATAAGAGAAGGAGGCGGTGTCGGAGCTGCATTATTGAGGTTGTGGAGTGGGCAGCTCCTGCCAGTGATGCTTCATTCACTTCAGCCCCATGGTGCCAGCAGACGACTCAGTGGTAAATTCTGGTGTCCCTCTGTGCACCTGTATACCAGCATCTGACTTTATTTTTAGGTCCCCTTTCAAAATAAAAATACCTCCCCAACTGCTATGTTCACTTCTCTGCCCATCAGGGAGACTATAACACCAGATTCTCTACGAGGCGCTGAATACACACATGGGTCTGAAGGTAGGCAGAGTTAACATTGTGTTGCCAGGCAGAGAGAGCTGACAGTATCTCTGTTCATTTTGAGCCTGTTCACCTCAACTGCCAGGCTCCATTGGGCATTGACATTTAGGTTTAAACTCACATTTACATAATAACCGAGCCTGGAGGCTTGAAAAAAGGAATAGACCAAAAAAAGAGAAGATTAGTCCTCTACTGACTTAGTGTTAGGTTGGTAGTTTGTCTTTTTATCATATTTGTTGATTTTCCTTTTCACGTCCTGACAGCCATCAATTATTTAAGTAATCTGAAGAAGAAATAGAAATAAAGCTGGTGTCTGTGGCCCTTGCAGGACTTCTGTCAGACAAACACCAATGAAGCTAGGAGTCGCTGGCCAGAAATCAGCATCACGGATATGTCGTCTTCTAGCACCTGTCAGTGCACGTTCACATGTTTTTTGGCGTAGCTTTGATGGGGTTGGCATGTATTGGTTTCATTTTTCGACCTTTAGCCTTGTTTTGCCAGCTTTTCCAGGATTACCAACCATAGCTGTAAAACCGGCAGCAAACTCAGCTGGAACGACCAGAAGTGTCACAACTTGAAACCTGGGTCTTCTCGAAAAAAACAATCAATCCTTCAAAGAAAAGTCTGATAAACATCAAACCATGACATCTCCTTCCAGCCCATCTGTTGGACTAAATGCCTCCATGCCAAAATAAAGACGACAATTAATATTTGATTCCTACCAAACCACCACATCCCTCTATTAACTCCAACTCCCCAAAGGTCCAGTAGTTATTATTATATCATGTGACCAATATCCAACACTTAAATCACATTATAAATCTAGCATCAACTCCATTCGCTGATGAAAACAGTGAGATGTAGTCAAAAACGTATAACGTTAATAAGTGGGCGAGACAAAATAATGAATGCTCTGAAATTGTTGTTATTGCATCTTTCAATGTTATAAACTAGGGTTTAAGGAATCAAGTTTTTAGTTTCTCATAAAATTCTGAGTATTTGGGTTATTTTCAAACAATACTTTTTTTTAGATCTTTCAGGTTTTATTAGGTTATGAATATGAGGAAAAACTGAACAAATAAAGCTGCACCAGACGGAGTAGGTTAAGTGATTTAACATTTTACTCAGCACATAATTAATATTTATCTTATCTTGTGAATTCAATTTTCTGAGATTAGAGCCATTTTCTCTTTGAAAGTTTTCCCTCCAAGTAAAACCTATTACAAATTCAAATGACAGTTCTGAAACAGACGAAGTCTGGGTCTTCTTCAAAATGAATACAATACATTATTGAATGAATAACTGTGATTATTCTCACTAACTAGAAAGTTAAGACGGGCGACAAAGAAGCTGCAGATGAATTATCCAAAAAGGAAGACAGCTCAAAGTTTCCAATCCCACCCTCTGTAGGTCGGACGATGTTCGAGTGAGAAAAGTCCTCGGGATGAAGAGACGGTTAAATGTGAAGGTAAAAGAATGGAGCTGTGATATGAGAGAAAAAACTGCTCAGGTATCACACTGACCCTGAGATATTATCCAGATGGATTACTCAATACCAGAGCCTGAAGAAAAGCTTGGCCACCAAAATATAAGAGACTCGTCCAAATATCTCTGGGGGACATGATCCACAAAAGACAAAAACCTTGAAGAATGTTTTTTGTTGTTTGTTGTTTGTTTGGGTCGTTTTATCCAGAGAATAACTACTTCAGCTGTATGGTGGGTTACTCTATTGAATTCTATCTATTGATTCTGGCCATGATGTCTTTATCAAGCCTGAACCTCTATGTCTTTTGTTACTCAGCATTGCAAGCTCTCAAACGTTGAAAACTCTCAACTTCAGTTTGTGGAACACTCGAGTTTCTGTGTGGAAGATGAAGAGCACCAGTGAGTGGCAGAACTTGTTTAAACCACAGGCTTAATTGATACGTGGACGAGTCCATATTGTGCATTTGTTAACCTTTAATATACCCAGAGGAGGAGCTCTCGACAGTCACTGCTGCTACAATGCACTGCGCACAATTCACACAGCAACAGAAAGACTACAATGGGCTGTGGAGCAACTCAGCTAGGTGTCTTGTATTTTGTGCCTTGCTTGAGTGAACATCAGTGATGTCTAAAGAGGAGGGAAAGAACAACCTTTATCTTTTGTTACCTCCACTGTTGCATGATTGAAAATGTCACTTTTCTAAAAACAGCTCCTCTCTTACCCCCAGAAGACCTCGCGCAGCATCAGAGTGAGGAGTCCAGGAGTGTAAAGTGCACGATGCATCAGAGGCACTGGTGATAACAGGTATGAAACCTGATAAATTAGCTTCACAGCCTGTTGAACTCTGCTGTCATCCACACTATTGCTCTGTGAATTCCCACTGAGTACAAGAGTTTAATCCACACTAAGACTGACTGACAGGAAGCACACACACTTATGAGTTTAAAGCCCTCATGAGCAACTGATGATATCTTTTGCTTTCTCCTGGCACATTTGCCGTGTCACAGAATCCTTCTCTCCTTCTCTTCCTCTCTTTAACACTGCATCTGAAGAAAAATGGAAGTTACTAGTTTGATCCTTGATAACTTGGGTCTTGTTTTTTAGGTTTGGCCGTTATTTCTATATGGTTTGATAGCTTTGATCGTATTTGCTAAGACTTGGGAACAAGGCAGCATCAACTGGAATGGCTCCCAGAAGAGAACATACCTTCACTAAGCTTCAATACTCACAGATATCTGTTCCCTTAATATTATAGATTTTTTTATTCATCCAGATCCATGAATTATTCGCTGGAAAATTTGTGAAAATATCATCTTGCTTATATAAAATTCATCAGAAATTATTTGATCCATGCCCTGATAGAGATTCGCACCAAGATTGAATGGGGTTTTCCCTGTTTTATACAGCATCTTTCCACCAAGTTTGATGGTAATCAGTCCAGTAGATTAAGCATAATCCTGCTAACTAACAAACAATTGCCAATGAAAATGTAACCACCCTGATGGAGGTAATGTCATTTAAACAGTACCAGACCTATATAATACAATAATTTGCTCATTAAATACACATGAAAAAGGGGAAGAGTTACATTAATAATTTATTTACTTTCTTTTCTCAGCAGTCATACTGTAAAATATGACCAAAATCTCATCTCATGTTCAGAACACATATCGTTGCCACTTATTCATTCCATATTCAACCGTGCAAACAGGGGCCAGGTTTTTGCAGATTTAAAATGTAACAGCAGCTGTCACCTCATTGCATCTTTGTAAAAAAAAAAATTGTAATGTGTGTGTGGGTTTTTCATAGTCTGCAGTGCGTCTGTGGCTCTCATCCATACACTCTAAGACTTGAACTTGATGATAGTGAAGCTGCACAAAGGGGAGATTTATGCTCTACCAGCTTTAGCAAGAGACAGGTACTTTTGTGTGAAAGAGCAGAGCATGTCCTTTTCTTTAGGACCTTTTGGGTATGTTTCCAATAGACAGGATGAGACCGTCCAAGTGGGTTCTACACATGCAGGTACTTCTGAGTACAATATCTACGTACGCTGCAGTGAGAGACCTGCATCTGGTCCCCTGGTGAGGGGTCAGGATGGACTACTGTCCTTATTCTCAGCCTGCCTTGAGTTTTTTTGTTGATGTCACTGTGTCTCCACATAACAGTAGCTAACTTGAGCTGCTTGCATGCAATTACAATCTCCTGAAATTATCAGGAGGAGCCGTATGTAAAAACTCAAATGTCGGAATCGGACATTCTTTGTAGTTTCTCTTGCCAACCACAATAATAAACAAGTGAGCCCATTGAAAGCATGGCAGGAGATTATCTGAAACATTCACTGTGGAGTGGGCTTGTTAAAGATGAGCTTTCGGTGATAAGGGCCAGGGTTGGTGATGATGTGCTGTGCAGATAAACAGGTAAAGCAAATAAAGCTCTGCAGCTGGAATAATACTTTGGGTCCTGCCTCCTGTTGTGAATGCGTCAGAGCAGAGACTCTCCTGCTGCAAGACAAACTCTGGAGCATGATCGGACCCGATGATGCGGACAGAGTTCATGTCAGAAAACAGCTCTGGTCTGAGCATTCGCCCAATGAAAAAGCCACGTTTTGATTAACTTGAATGATCACTAAGTACAGTACAGGTGATGAGGGGGTACATAGAGAGTACCGATGGGGGGGTGAGGATATAAACCCTGAGCCAGCATGTCCCTTCTCTCCAGCCTCGCTCCTCTTCTCTTACCCCATTAGCACATGGTGCAGGAATGAAGACAGTCAAAGTTTTATACTGAGTCCTATGGATATCTTACATCACAATACTCATTAAAGCCAATATCTCCCCCCACCTCTCTCTGGTTCTGACAGGCGCTCACAGCTCCCCAGTTGGAGGTTCACCAGTCAGACATCACACTCACTCACATACAGTACAAGTCCAAGATTGGGCTGCTATCAATAATGAACCGAGCAAACACACACAGACACACACACACACACCTTAGCTGCCATCAGACTCCTTTTGTATGGCTATGGATCTTTCTTTCAAACTGAGTGTAATGACCAGCAGAAGAAGGAGCAGACATGTAGGTCTGACTGTGAGTTCTATTTCCACATTTCACATATATCTTCCAAGACCTGCGTCCAAACAGCGTGAACGGAAGGGTCTTGTTTTCCTCCTTGTTAGCAGCTCGTTACAATGTGCAGTGGTGCACCAGCTAATGAATAAGCATCCTCTCCCCTTATCATCCCGCGGTCTCATCTCAACAGAATGTCATATATTTGTTAGGATTATAGCCGTAAGAAACATGGGGATGTCACTGTTCCCTTGCAAGCCCTCGTAACTCTACTTCTCTCTCAGCTGCTGCCTGCAGCTTGATCGGCCGCTGGTGAGAAAAAACAGGAGGAAGTAGAAATTGCTCTAAGTGTATATAACACGTTTCTTCCAGTTACATGCTTAATACATGCTGGCCTACATTTCATGCCAGGCCGCTCAGTGTTTTTCTTGTGCTAACACTCCGAGGGCCCCATCTATATTTCATGCAAATCTGAGATGATTTAAGTACTCATGCGATCCCATGCTGAGTTCCCAGATTACCTATGCATGTAGTAAACAGCCAGCCTTGACTTTATCTTTTCTGCATTATTCATCAATGAACCAGCAGTTTGTAATTATGATAGGATATGTAGGAAGTGATCTTTGATTTAAAACCAAAAAAAATGGAATTTAAACCTAGAAATAAAGTGACATTGATTAACATATTGAGAGTTTAAAAAATAATTGGGTAATGTTTGGGTTTTTTCTGATGCCGGGGCTAAAAATATTCTGTTAAAATTGTTGAGGTGCCTTAACGGTGCCGGAACTGATCATTTTTTCTTGAAAAAAGCACAAAACAATGATCAATAATACAGATTTGTTGTTACAAAGACAAATTGGAAGTTGACATTTTATATATTATCTGTAAACAGTTTAAAGTGCACTTAACTCAAACATACCATTGTACATAATTGCAAAACTCTTAATAAAATTCCATAACAAAATCACATTATAATTCAAACCTAACCAAACTATTATATGAACAACACTGAAATTTAAAAAAATCCTCTCCACTTTGTTTCTTAGTTTTTAACATGACACATAAAGGTCACATTGGAAAAACTAGAATATCTCTCAGTAGAGCACTTACTCCCACCAAGGCCCAACAGTCCCCTTAAATTAAAACAAGCCTTATAGCTAAGGCCACATTAGATTTCTCAGCTGCACATTGGTGATTGTTGACGTTTCAAGGCCATTTGTTACTATACAGCCGCTGAGAAAAGCCTAATGAAACCACATCTAAATCCACTAGATCCAGATTTTCATTTGGATTAACACCCATTTCCACACAGTCATTGATACCAACCCCCTAAAGAAGATTTTTTTCATCTAGATTCACAAAATTCTATGACAGATCAATGAAATTGTTGAAAAACACAATGTTGAAGAAAGTGACAAGAACTTCTTGGATCCACCCCTTTTTTCCAGTAATGTACCAAAATTCCATGAGGTCTTCCATGATGCATAATACATCCTTCTACCTAGTTTCATGGTAATTTGCCAGGTGGTTTTTGTGGAATACTGCTAAATAACAGAAAAACAAACACTGATGAAAACATAAACTACTTGGCGCAGGGAACAATATTGAAAAAAAATCTGAGAGTAAAAAGGCAAACTGTTGATTAACAACTTATTTTAATCAAATTATGACAGTAAATGCAAAACATAACAAGGAAATTAAAATGATTATCTGTGTCTGTTCGTGGGCACATCCAGTTTCTGTTATGGTTCTAATGTGCATTGCTGACTACTCAGCACAGTGCAGAGGCAGGGTATTAACACGCCTGCAGTCTGCGGGTAAGAATAAAAGACACTCTCCAGGGATCTCGGTTTGTTGTTTTCTTGTTGGCGTGTTTCGCTCTCTCTTCATCATCTCGATTCCTGGGAGCGAGTTGGCTCATTAATGCACTTAAAGGGGGGAAATGAAAATTAACTCATTATCTACTCAGCACTATGCTGATGGAGGGGTGGGTGAAGTGTTTCAGTCCACAAAACACTGCTGGAGTCTCAGGGGTAAACAGGGTTGCAGCCAATTCCAATACGATTGAAGTCAATCGTGACGGATTCTCCATCCTGCTCGTGTGGTGTCATCCAAGTGTCCAGAAGCCCCGACATTCATATTTTACTCAAAATTAGGTAATTTACACCATGTTTTAAGCCTAAATGTCCTTCAATAGTTTCCTCAGAGGCGCGTTCACGTACACACGGGCACACTGGTTAGCTTAGCCACTTCCGGTGGACATTTAGGCTAAAAACGTTGTGTAAATGATCTCGTTTTGAGTCAGATATGAATGTTGGGACTTTGGGACACTTGGATGACACCACACAAGTAAGGAGGCATGTTAGGTTTCTTCTGTTGTTTTAAAATGTCTGAAGAAGGACTCGCCATTGACTTCAATTGTATTGGATTCAGCTGCAAAACTATCCCTGAGACTCCACAAGTGATTTTTCGACACTTCACCCACCCCTCCATCTGCACAGTGGTGAGGAGATGATGATGAACGTTTAATTTTTCGGTGAACTATCCCTTTTAGTCGGCAGTGTAAGAAATGAGACTTCATTATTTAACCTGGATCTCTCTGGTCTGTTTGAATATCAGGGGGAGGAGGAACAAAAGAGACTGAGGGACAGACAGAGGTGGCGGCTGAAATGGGAGACAATGAGGGTGCTGTGTTGATAGCCAGGGAGACAGAATTCAGGGTCACATCCCCCCTGCTGCCAACCCACACATCTTCTGTACCCACTCGGATTATCCCAAACTGACACACAAACTGAACAATGCAGCTTTTTGCCTGCCAACCCTGTGTCTTTCTTCTCAGATCGACTTTTGCAGAGGCAGCATCAGATGTGTCTAACCCGTCTGCACCATGCAACGGCATTAAATCTATACTAATGTTTCCCTGGAGGACCTGCAGATGCTATAAGCCAATTACAAGCTTCGCTGACTCCCAGGCTCCTCCATTTAAAAGTGTGTTCTAAAATCACTGTGACAAATATGGAAGATTGGTGCGGCTCATTTACTGAGCCTGCAGCGGTAGAGCAACACCTTGCTGTTGTTTACAGGGTAATCTTTGTGTAGTACTGGTACATGCATACTCATTCTTTGGTTAGTGCTTTTGCCACTGCCATGGAGGATATATCTTGTCTGTTTGTTTGTTTGTTTGTTTGCAAGATTACGCAAAAACTAGTGTGAACAGAAATACTCTCAGAGCGTATGTTAATTCCAGGACCAACAATCTTGTCACTGATATCACATTTTTCTCCTTTCTGATGTTAGAACATTAACTGAAGCTCCCGGCCTTCTGGATTTTATGCACCAATGCCACACGACTGACTGGATAATGTACTTTACTGATATGAACCTATAGGCAGTGTTGGGGAGTAACGGAATACATGTAACGGCGTTACGTATTTAGAATACAAATTATGAGTAACTGTATTCCGTTACAGTTACAAATTAAATAGATGGTATTCAGAATACAGTTACATTGTTGAAATCAGTGGATTACATGACGGTACTTCTCTGTTTCACGAGTTTAATCACTGTCTCGTAAATCCACCGGAGGCAAAGCCCCCAGGAAGCAGCTGGAGACCAGGGCTGCCGTAAGAGCGCCCGGACCCCGGCGGCGTGAAGAAGCCTCACCGCTACCCGCTCGGGACCGTTACAGGCCCCGGGACCTTGGCTCTGAGAGAGTTCCGTCGCTACCAGAAATCTACGGAGCTGCTGATCCGCAAGCTGCCCTTCCAGCGCCTGGTGAGAGAAGACCGACCTGCGCTCCCAGAGCTCCGCTGTCATGGCTCTGCAGGAGACCAGCGAGGCACGCCGGGTTCACACCGGACGCTGAAGCGACGCTAAAATAATATCACCCGTTGACCCAGTAGTATAAAAGCATATGGTCACTTGTTGCTCCAACATTAACTGCAACAGCGTCCCAATTTAATGTCATCCATCTTCAAGAACTTCTCCGCTGTTTGCTCCGTTCAATGTCGGGTGTCGAGGGTAAATTACGTATTCTCCGCCCCTCTCTATTTAAAACTCCAGGACAACAGAAGGGGAATACAAACTATGGGATGCATGCTTTATCATTTATATCATATAAAATATGTCATCAATATCGTTTAAAATCCTTTTTCAGTGTGTTTCCTGGAGCGATATGCTCGCGTCAAGCGCAAAAAATAGACCCGACGCCGAAACGATCGCTGCACGGCGCGAGGCAGCCTTGGCGCAGGGGGGGGTTCAGCCTCCGGTGAGACCCGCACAGAGGTGGGAGTGGATGGGAGCCGGACATCCAGCGGGCCCGCAGCATCGGTGGAGAGAGAGTTTAAACTGCTGCTGCTCCACTGACTATAACAACGCCGCAATCATACACTTAAAAAATGCAATACAAACCGGAAGTATTCCAAGTATTCAGAATACGTTACTCAGATTAGTTAATGTAATGGAATACGTTACAGATTACATTTTTGTGCATGTATTCTGTATTCTGTAACGGAATACGTTTTGAAAGTATCCTTCCCAACACTGCCTATAGGACAACAGGTTCTCATTCCAACGATAGTGCAATGGACCGATGTGTGTTCGTGCTTTCTTCTGGAAAAAGAAAAACTTTGCATACCAAACTAACCCTTAATTGTGCTCCACTGCTTCCCAGAAAATCGATATCGGGAGTTGTTCTCTTTGGACACTAACTTTGAACCCTCTGACAATCCTGGATAAACTTCAACATGGGGTTCAGCAAGTGATAAACAGATACAACACAGAAAATGCCCCACGTCCAATCATAATCTCTAAGTATAATCATTAGTCAATGACTTACAAAAAAAAAAAAGTTGTATTTGTCCAGGTTTGGGGATATCTGTCTCCACATTTCCTAAGCAAAAATATGACAATGGAAGGACGTTTTTTTGGTGATATTAACAGGAAACATTAATTTTGAAAAAGTGAAACCAGATTTATTTTTCTCCCCGAGAGTAGAGAAGTAGCCAATTAGAGAATAACCCCTCTATATACAAAACACACAATATATACTTATCTTGCAGGCAACAGGCAGAGACAGTAGGTACCCATAGACTTCACCACAGCAAAGATGAGTGTACTGAAATAAATTCTGACCCAGATGTTTGTAGACCGTCAGTTATCAGTCCCAGATATTTAAAGGTCTAAATTTCTAAATTTAAGAGTCCAGATAGGTAAAAAAACGGTTTAATGGCATCAGACTGGAGGATTGGTGCCACCAACTGTGAATAATTCAGGAATAAAGTGAGGCTTGATTCTCAGGTTTTACACGCACGCACGCACACACACACACACACACATACGATGGAAACTCACACGCCCTATGAATAGACGAATTTTTTTCACACAAAACAAAGTTGACATTTGGCGAATGCAGCGATGCTGGAGGCGCACGGTATCTCTAAAAAACAGACGATAGTGCAGTTCTATGTAAGCTGTATTTATGCGTATGTGTGTTCAGGCTTCCACCTGTGCATGTGGTATATTCATGTGTGTATGTGCTTGCGCTCTCCCCTTTACATACATGCACTCCTGCCTCTCCTCTTCTGCTCTGTCTGGGTTCAGCCTCTAAGCCAGGCAGCCAAAACATCACAGTTTGTCTTCACATCATGAGCTCTAGCGGTTCCAAACAAATGCTCTAATGATCCTAAGCACTTAAATTAGGGGAGCTCATATGAAGCCAACACATAATGCCCCCAAGGCCGTAATGAATGAGAGGAAATAAAAAAGACATCCATGGAAAGGAGTGACAGTTCTATATTTATTTATCGTGTGTTCAGGAAAGAAGTGGTAATATCCTGTTCCCTGGCTGCTGAGCATCCGAAGGCAACGCACTGGGCTCTATGATCAATAATGACGTGGCCCTGAGAGAACAAGGGAGAAAGAGACAGAGACAGACAAGGTTTACGAAAAGGGATGAGGGGGAAGGAGCAGAGCATAGACAGACGAGAAACAGCTAAAAGTGAAGAGGAAAGAAAGCTAAAGAGGGAGAGAAGGAAAGAGGAGGTGTAAGTGAAACCTCTAGACTTCCTGAAGGGGAGCCAAATGTTGCTAAGTTTTCACTCCATGAATTACACATGAATTTGTCAGTCCACAGGCTCTGTGCTAGTATAGGAAAATAATCAGTTGGCGATTTTATGGGGGAGAAGAACTAAAATGACCAAAATATCAACTTCCTTAGCGACCTGTCGATTCTTCCATTTCTTCTGAGAGGGGGCACGGAGAAAGATAATTTATCTACGCAGGTGTATGTCCTATAGTTGAGGCCTCATAGAATTATGTGGATAATGAAGCACAAATCGTTTAGAATCACCGAACAATTACCCTGTTTGAAATTTGATTTTTACGGAGCAGTATTCTATAGAGAGGTTGTTACGATGGTACAATATGACAACTAACTTGAACTGACTATTTAAGGCAATGTTCTATCAAATGGGGGAGGGGGGGGTGTTCTCCTTGGATGAAAGGAGAGTTGACAGACAAGACAGAGGCTTATGTGTCAAAGTGAACAGCAAACTGTTCAATGATGATTAGTTAATTATATGATTGATATGATTGATATGATTGATATGATTGATATGATTGATATGATTGATATGATTGATATGATTGATATGATTGATATGATTGATATGATTGATATGATTGATATGATATACTTAACCTGAAGCCTAAATGGAGCCTGATGAAATCATTGAGGCAATTTGCAAAGATGCACCAGAATGAGTCTGCCCGCGGCAGAGTCTCATGTTCAGAATCACTGTAAGCGCTCTACAGATACTGAGCTGCTATCCTTGCAAAATGTCCGGAGTAATCGATAACATCTGTGTTGTCAAGGATGGAAATACCTCGGCACCGAACCATCCCCAGCGGTGATGCAGCAGAATGTGAAAGACTGTGACTGAACGTCCACAGCCTCAGCTGCTTCCTCCCTCCTTCATCTTTACTTCCTAGCTCTTCCCTTGACTTCCTGTCTTCCCTGCATACAGAACACTGCCCACAACTGTCCTCCATCCTCTGTCAGTCACTTCTTGCACTTCACTGCCCTCCTTCTACTCCTCCTCTTCCTCCTCCTCCTTCTGGAGCAACTCTTGACCTCTCCCAGGTCAAGAGTTGCTGAGAAAGCCAAAACTTTCCAAAGGACATGGCAATGAAGCCATGTGCCACTCCCACATACACACACACACACACACACACACACACACACACACACACACACACACACACAAACACACTGGTTGCTTTAGTTGCAGTAGTTCTGCAGGCAGTCTGAAAATAAACAAAACAAAAAAGGTTCTCATATGGAGTACTTTCATTTCAGTTCATTCCCTGCAACACCTGGCTACAATATATATTCAGGCTTATTAGTTTTTAGTAAAAATTGCAGTAGAGTCATGAGAAAACAATGTTTGAAGAAGGCACCTTGGGAATTCTGCTAGAGCTACAGTCCTGATGAGGCAAAGGAATAATCTAAATTGCACCACCTTTCCTTCTTCTGTTCTCTCATTTGTGTGTGTGTGTGTGTGTGTGTGTGTGTGTGTGTGTGTGTGTGTGTGTGCGTGTGTGCGTGTGTGCGTGTGTGTGTGTGTGTGTGTGTGTGTGTGTGTGTGTGTGTGTGTGTGTGTGTGTGTGTGTGTGTATGCATCACTGCTCTGTCCTTCCCTCTTCTCTTTCTTCGCCTGGAGTCTGGGTTTGATCGGCCACTCTGCGGCTAGCGGCAGCTTCTCAGCTTCTTCCCCTGAGAAATTTGCAATTCAAATGAGGACAAGTGAGGAGAGGTGAGGGAACACCTGGAGCCTCACAAGCTGCTGATGAATGTGTGGCCATATTGAATCAAACGTAGCACTTTGAGCAAAAAAGGAGGAAGAAAGATCTGATGGACCTGCTCAGAAAATGCAGGTGAGATAAAGTGGCCACGGGCAGGTTCTGGAGGTCAGACGATTCCATCTCCAGATCAAGTCGTCTCTGCCTCGAACAGGAGACAGGATGATTGATAACAGCCTCACGCAGACTTTTAAAGAGATATTCAGAGATGGAGCTAAACTCCTTTGCTGGCCCGAGTGACCTGATGTAGATATCATTAAGGATTTATGGTTTGTGGCTTGTATAGTTCTACTTGAGTAAGCCCTCAGAGAAGAGGAGGCTTTTCTTCTTTTAAAAGGCCATGTTGTGATTGCACTACAAACAGCTGAAGATGACAGCAGAGGCAAGGACGACTGAAGCTACTCTGAGCCCCGATCGACTCTTTATGTCTGTATCAGTGTGTTACCTGATGCCAAGGACTCACAAGAGCAGCAAAGCTAAAAACACTGTTATAATGTCATTTTCTAATGTGTCTTTCCCACAATAAACCAAGACAAGAGGCAAAACTAAATCTGCTGATACAATCAAAAGCTCCACACACAGCTGATAATGGACCTTGTGTTGACATTGTTATGTCGACTGCTGTTTCAAAGAACCTCGAACTTATACATTATCACTCAAATAAATGTAAAAGCCTGTTTTATATTCAGTCATTACAGCAACTGTTGTTATTGTACTCAAGTAAAACTCTTCACTGGTCTCTGCCGCCTCCGCCTCTGTCAGCTGTGTGTGTGTGTTAGTGTGTGTGTGTGTGTGTGTGTCAGAGAGGAGAGAAAGCCTGAATATATGTATTTGTTATATAGGATTTTTTTTCATTTATTTTTGGGTTGAGGTGTGGGGAAAGACTGATGGTATGTATCAGACACAACTGAGACACAGTGGAGCGCAAGGGCAGCTGGCAGCGCGTGGTGACCCAACAAGGCTGGTCAAGACTCTGGAGACAGTAACCCAGATCATGGACTGTTTTCCACTACACTGCTCTACGCCCAGGGAGACTTCACTTATGAACTGAAACCATACAACAACATCTGAGCTGGTCGAGCTGGCCCGGCTGGAGGGGACACCCAACAGAGCGCGTCGTGGTTCACGGGCCAGCAGGTGGGAGAGGTCAGGAAGTTCAGTGATCCTTAACCTCCATGGTCACACAGTGCCTGGTAAGTGAGGCAAACAATTCAGGTGAACTGCATTTTAATATTATCTGGTCAACGTGAAGGAGATAGCCAATGAGAAAAGCTCTTGCATTTAGAAGTAGTTGTTGGATTTTTTAAATTTCTCAATCATTGCCTGTGCATTGATCTGAATGTCATGGATTTGGATCCTCTAGGGAGAAAATCTCTTCAAACATCATCTCTGCTCAGCGTGGCTGCTCTGGAGAAATTCAGCGTAGCGTGAGCACAATGCGCTCTGCACCACGTTCTGAACTGTTAATCTTAACAGCAGGGTTCTGGCTACAGCAGCACAGGGAAAGCTACCTGTATTAAGGCTTCTCACAAAGAGAGGTGAAGCCCACACATGCGCCTGATCTGCAGGGAGAAACTGTCAAATGCTGCCATGGTGTCAACTCAAGACAAATCTCAAGATGAAACATATCTATTCAACCAGCAAAGAACTGAATAGTTTAAGCGATTAAAAGAAAGGTTATACATGTATTTTGCCATTAAAAAAGCGAATAAAACCGAATTTTCGAAAGAGTTTATTTTGAGGTCAGTGTTAAGTTTTACAAATTCACATGAATGAATCCTGAAACAGCTGATTATTATTATATTTATGTGTGTGTCAATCCATACATAACCTTCCCACAACTGACAGGAAAGAACCAATGTCAGGTTGTTCCACATCATGGAAATGTTCTCACTCCTTCCATGTGACTTGAAAAAAGTATGTGGTGAACACTCAGCGGTGGTAACTTCTTATTTTACTGTTACCTCAAACAAAGAAGAACGTGATTAATAATTAAAATGTAAAGTTTTGATTTTCTTTGGCTAGTTTAGCTTTTTCCTGTCTGCGTGCTATGCCAATTGACTGCTTGGTATATTTAGCATACAGAGAGGAAAGTGGCTGATGATCACCTGGCTCCAATTACCATTCAACAGCTGTTCCCCGTGCATTGAACTGTAGCAAACTGACAGCTGCACATTTTAGCGAACCAGGGCCACATTCCTCCAAAAGGGAACTGGCTGTGTCTCCCCAGTGTGATCTATTCAGTAAATTGGGACACATCACCTGTGCTGCACATTCTATCCTCTCGTCATCACCTGACCCAGTCATCTACCCACCCAGCTGCTACTCATCCACATGCATGTCAGAAGACGTCTATGAGTCACACTCTGCCAGATCATCCGGAATGCCTGACCAATCATGCCTTCATTCTGGACTGCTGGTCTGTACCCGAGCAGCTCTGCTTTATTTTGCCTGCTCTGACAGCCCTTTGACCTGGAGCAGATTGTTACCACACCTGTGCTCACCTGCCTCCTGGGTCTGTGCACCACAATCTGTGATCCTGCGCTGCATCATTTATGGTTCACATGTTCTGATGAAAATACAATCATAAATAAAACCCTAGTCTACCAACCGAAACATGATGCAATCAGATAACTTAGATAACTCTAATTTCATGGGTTAAAGACATCCACCCTTTAATATAAGAAACACATTTGATACAAATCGAGATTAAACCTGGAATTATAAGAGAATAATGATGAAATGAAATGTTTGGCTTTCTCTAAAGAGTTTATGCTTTAGTAGTAAATTAGAGATTCTGAGCATCATCAACTGCACTGACAGTTAAGTTGCACTGTAATGTTATCATAAATAAAATGCAACACACAAAAATTATGGAGGATGTTTCATTGTTCCATCTTCAGGGCACCGTATAGTGGATGACTGTACATATTCAGTAAATGTAGCACACTATGGACTGAATGGGGTCTCAGCCCTGAACTCTGTATCATGTGTTGCATTTACATTGCATAGATCAAACTTTCTTTAATGACGGGTTGATGGCTGTACCGATATATGGAAATATCCTTTTTCTGGTGTTTCTGACACTCCGGACATCCTTCCTATTCTGGTACAGCCGATATGTTTTCACAGTCTTAACTGGACTCCCATGGCTTACCTGTCGAATCCAACAAAGCTCGGAATATGTGCTACATTGACAACAATGCTAAATAAATCAAATGTCAGCCAGTCAGTGCATGAGATGGAGCAGACCAAAATAATTTAAGAGAGTGAAAAAAAAGATATGCACTGGAAAACAGTAAATCACTGATGTTATATTTACACATTTTATCCTCAACTGTAGAATATGTCTTACTGAAGGGTTTTATGACAATTGTGAAACACTAAGAATCTAAATAAAAATTAAAATAGTGGCATCACAAAATGTCAATAAGACGTAAGCTGTTTTAATAACTTTGCTTTTTAACTTGTAAAAGTTTGCTGAAACTTTGTCTGGTGCTTTGCCATCCCCTGATGAAGTGAGTGTGACGACATGACAAGGACTTAGAGAAGCTTTTATGGGCTCACTGAATACAATTCAGCTGGCAGTGGCTCATAAGGTGCCAAGAACCAGCCCCTGACTTCTGTTTCTCAGCTTGTTTGGAAAATACTTTGAGCCCAGTCGAGCTTTGCAGCATCACCTCAGGTCTATAAGGCAGCACTGTATCCAAGTTATTTTGTTTTGGTTGAAGAAATAGCAACTTATCTATAGGATACTGCCAACAGACCTGAGCAATCTGAGTCTGTGTTGAGGAGAGGAGACAAGTGTGGGGACACAGCAATACAACAAATATATCCATACATGACTGTTATACTTTTTACTGCTTGTGCACCGTCCTGCCTCCATTCACTTGATCCTTCCCAGATCTCTATCCTGCCTGCTCTATTACACCTGAGCCACACTGGGTGCATGTTCAGTCTGTGATGGCTGCGTCACTGATCAGCTGCATCTCATGTGTGTGTGTTATTCAGCCAGGAGGTGTGTCTGCTACACGGCTGCAATGTGACGCTTCTGGTTTGCCTCCTGTATTTCCTTAATATAAAAGTAGCCCATGTACTCAGTATAATGCCAGAACTCTGAAGCTGTGCATCTTCTGGTCTTGCAATGATAACAATAAGCCCCTTGTTAAAACAAATGAATGGAGTCAGACAACAGAAATTATTTTACTGTGAAACAGGTACAGGAAGTGTTGCAAATACTGTGTGTGACACTTCACTGTCTATTTTGTTGTGAACCTCATGCAGCACCCAGAGGAAGTAGGTGAGACCCGACTCTCTAGAAGAGCAACGCGTCACGCAGGAGATTCACCTGAGACGCGCTGCTCATGCATCCAGTGTGGCCCGGGCGTTAGTGATAAAGAAACGATGAAACGTGCCAGTGATGGAGTGAACTTTGTTATACAAGCCTTCTGTTGACATCAAATAATGTTTTGACCTGCATTGGCCCTGACATCTACTAGGTCCTCTAACAGGTGACATCATTCTCTAGTCTTGATCTAACATTTCTTTAAACTGTCTTTAGATCCTCATCTTACTCAATCAAAGAGCAGATGCTCATCTTGACATGCCCTTATATCTGCTTTTTATCTGATTGGGCCGAACTTTATTGATAAACAGTTTTCTTTTTTTATTCCATGGCTCCTCCAACAATCGTCCCTGATTATCTCCACTAGTCTTCCAACTATTATTGTTTCTTTCAATTACCACAATAAAAAATTATGACGATGACACGGACTAACAGACAGAACCTTAGAGAGGATACAGCTTCACAAAACTATCAGCAACACCCTTAAATCTCACCTGAGCAAAGAGCTGATACTGCCAAAATGACCTATAGCTTTATATTTACATCAGATCTGGTCATGGTTAACCTACACTGAACGTCCATAGCAACTTCCTGTTCAGTTTAACCACCATCGCTATAGACCTGTGTCCACTAGAATAAACAATAAGTTTGTATCATATTCCTGGATTGCCAAAGAAAACCCAGCAGAGAGTCAGCAGCTTCAGGTTCCTCGGGGTTCACATCAGTGATGACCTGACCTGTCCCACCACACAAACTCCATCAGGAAGACGCCCAGACAGCGGCTCTTCTTCCTCCGCAGGCTGAGGAGGCTAAACATGGATGCCAGGATTCTCTGCAACTTCTACAGGTTCACCATAGAGAGCATCCTGACTGGCTGCCTCCCTTCCTGGTATGGCAGCTGCACCGCCCTCAACCGTAAGACTTTACAGAGGGTGGAGAAGTCTGTTCAGTACATCACAAGGACGGAGCTGCCATCCATGGAGGACCTCTACACCCAGTGGTGTAGGAAGAAGGCCAACCAGATCATTAAAGACCCCTTTCACCCCAGCCATAAACTGTTCTGCCTGCTGCCATCTGGCCAACGGTACCGCAGAGTCCAGGCCCGCACCACCAGGCTCAGAGACAGATTCATCCCCTGGGCCATAAGACTTTTAAACTCCTCCAATCTGCCATAATTCCACTAACTCTATACCTTAGCATATATAAAAAAATATATATATTTTTTTATATTCTATTCTATATTTATTTTTATTTTATATTTTTATACTTGGGTAACTTTCAGAGCATAACTATATGAGAGCCTGTGACCCAAGCATTTCATTACCAGCGACTGCTAAATGTAATTGTTGTGCATATGACAATAAACTCTTGAATCTTGAAAACAAGTCTTCAGAATCACCAGTCTTATCTATCCATTAGGATGCGAACACCTACATGTGACATAGAGAGTGACAGCAATTCTAGCCAGTATGTACTGTTAGAATGGGTGACACAAGTAGAGGAAGATATATGGGGAAGCTGTGGGAGACATCTTCAGCCTCGGGGGGGATAATTGCTCATGTTACTGTGTTAGCTTGTGTATATTGTTCCACCTTCTGGTCTCCTTGATGCATCAAGCTGCTGCCTGAGTCCTTTCACCAGCTTCCAGAACACTTCCATCAAATACTGTATATTATATGCATGTTATCTGCATGCTAGTTATTTTAGAATTGCTTAGCATTGCTTGCCAGCAAATAAACAACAATGATAAACAAAGCATATACATCTATATTGTAGCTAACAGCAGCTCTACCTAGCCTTAACATACAGTATACGTCCTGTTGATTTCTAATTTATTTCATGGCACTATTTATAGCAGTGAATCATATTCTCTTGCTGTGTTTCTTTGCCTGCCAGAAAATAGGCACAGGTAAAAAATATGTGCATTGCTATAGGGACGGTGACTTTCTCTGTCTACATAATCAGCCTGAAAAAACAGGAGGAAAATAAAATTCAGCTTGCTCTTATTAACAGATATGAAATGAAAGCGTTGCTTGTATAGGATGCCTCTCATTGTAAACTATGAATCTACCCGAGGACCATGTGGTGAATGTAGAGTGCAGAAAATGACACATTGTGATATCAAACCTGAAGCAGAAAAGAACAAGACATCAGAGCGCTGCGAGCACCCCAGCATGCTGCTATAAATAGTACATGTGGGTCTGTGTTCATGTGTTACAACACAAGTCAATTATTTGTGGAGGCTGTGAAGAGAGTTGAACTGCAACATTACCTGAGGGCTTCATGGATCGCAAAGTATTATATAGTGTAGTATTGTCAAACCCTGATGACGTGTTTGTGTGTGCATGCATAAACATGTACATACTAAAGCAAACTTAAAGCAATAGGGAACAGCTTTTAATCTTTCCAGGGCTCTCTGCATTATTCATCTGATTTGCTTCTCATAGGGTGAAAGCTCATCTTTGCTGTTTTAATCAGTAGTAGGACACACACACATGTTCACTCCAGGGACATGGTATGAGAGAGTCCATTTTCCTCTTTTTCATATCATTTCCCTGAAACATGTTTGAAGCTATCACAGATGAGGGGCTGGGTTTGGCAGATGGATTATTACACTGCACTCGGAATTTGATAAATACCGTCTGATATGGTGCACTTTCAGTTTGAAAGCAGGACTTATTGATTTTATGTTCCGAGGGAGCCCTGTAGCAAGCAACCTTTAAAACAAATCATTAAATTGAACAAATGGATGGGAAAGAGTGAGCAACACTGGTACTGGACCAGGTTTAACCTGCTGACAGGGAAGGGGGCATCCCTTCAGATAGGTCATTGCCCCGAAATACACAGCAAGGGGCAGGATTTGATCGAATTCCCACTGGAGAAAGCAGAAGTCAGAAAAAAATGCCCTGCTATTTATGGCTCACTACTGGAAATGTAACATGTAAGAAAATACCAAGGACACCTGATCCTTACCTGAGAGATGTAGTTAAATCAGAAACACTGAGAGCAAAACATGGAGAGAAATAAAAGTAGAACTCAAAATGATGAGTAGACCTATACCTGTAGGGATTTATTAATAATTAATAATAGAAGGATTATATGATAGTTGGAAGAAAATGTAGCCTCCAGAAAATAAGGAGGAGAGTTAAAAGATGAGTAAAAATGAGTCAGAGAGTGGCAGATAGAGTACAGGCGGCATGAAAAGAGAGATAGCTAGAAGACGTCTAAGGGAGAGAAAAAATATCGGAAGGATGAGCGTGGTATATATATGTTCCTACCTCATTGCTGATTTGAGAGAGAGAGAGAGAGAGAGAGAGAGAGAGAGAGAGAGAGAGAGAGAGAGAATGAGTGAGGCGTGGCGGGCGAGCGAGCGAGCGAGCCAGAGATCACATTAGCTGTATGACTAATGAAACTTTCTTCCTTCGCACAGAGGTCCCATCTCACCGTAGCAGCCTCCAGTGAAGCCAACAGAA
Organism: Limanda limanda; assembly: GCF_963576545.1. Classification (NCBI taxonomy): domain Eukaryota; kingdom Metazoa; phylum Chordata; class Actinopteri; order Pleuronectiformes; family Pleuronectidae; genus Limanda; species Limanda limanda. The sequence continues at coordinate 25,298,653 of NC_083642.1, forward strand.
ACCAGATAGGGTGGGAAATTGAATGGTGCAGGCAGAATAGACTGGTGGCCATAAGTAAGCATTGTATGACATAATTAAAATTGAAATTGAATTTTTGTGGTAGGAAATATTAAATATTAAAGATACTGATAAATTTAATAGAGGATAAAACTGTTATAAGTGGAAAACAGAACCCAGTGTTCCAGCCTCTGGGCAGACGTTTCACATGGTGGCAGGTGACACGCTGTCAACTTCCATTGTGTTCAACTGGAGCATGTTGTAGCCCTGCAGCATTCAAATGTCTATACTGGTTTGGCTCAAGGGATGCAGCATAACACAGTGTGTGTTTTTGAACTCACTTAATGATAAATGAGCCAACTTTCACCCTTAACAACATTAATAATCACTACATCCCCGCCCCTGCCTGTCATCCTTAACAAATAACACCAGAACTATTTTCTAAAATGGTGCAAGAAAATGCATATGAGACAGGAAGCAGAATATATTGTCAAAATATCTCAAAGGAAGACATTTCAAACCCGGTTGCCTCTTTAATTTTTGTACTCTTTGATGTAAAGCAGCAGCAACACTGGAACATGAACTTGTTTATTGCTGTCATGCTGGAGGATTCAGGTGTAACACAACTGCAGTTCAGGGGCACCAAGGTGTGATGTTGCCTAAAGCAGCATAAGAGGAAAACACTGGATGGCTGCACACACTCTTATTCACCACTGAGGCAGGTCACAAATTAAAAATGTGCCTGTAAAACCCCAAACATTTATATAAAGATAAATTAAAATTACTTTTTGTATCAAGCAGTGCCTGAGCATCGTGAATGTATACTTGTATATGACTCATGCTGTCAACAGAGATCTGGCTGAGTAATTAGTTCTAAGAAGGGACATGGGAGGAGTTTGTGGAAATTGTAAAGGTCAAAGTGTTAAAGAGAGACAGAGCGAGGACAAAGTGGAGCAGAGAGGGCAGAGGAGACATCAACAGGCAGGTGATGAGTGAGCAAGAGGTGTTATTAAGGAGAGAGAGGATCAGTGGAGGCAAGTCTGGAGAAATATGTTAGAAAAGATATTCAGATAAAACTATGATTCACGCTTAAAGTGAGTGTACTTATACTGTATAGACAAAGATGTGTGGACACGCGTTCACAAGCTTTTCCGTGCTCTTTTTCTTAAGTCTCTTACTTCCAATTAAGGAGAATCAAAGTCTTTACAGACAAGTCTCTCCATTCAGCACACCCCCGGGCAGTTATTTAAAAATAAGTAGACCAGGCTCCTGCAGTATGTAAATGAATGGAGAGAGAGTCATTACTGCATTTCATTGGTCACACAGGACAAAGACACAGCACTTACTGAATTACCAGTCAAGTCTAAAAAAGTGCATTAATGTTTTGCTGACTTTGCCCCAAAATCAGGCTCAAGCCTGTGGTCTTTGCTTTTTAACCAAACCTACAGGTAGGCAACCAGCTGCATCGTGAACGTTATTGTTCAGGTAGTTTCTCCGGTACTACATGTGTTACTGGAGGTTTCCAGTTGATGGCACTTTACAGAACTCAGGCTAAAGATTGTTTGGCGTTCCACTACACAATCTTTAACTCAGAAAGATCTTTCTGCGTCTTCCAGATTTGCATGCTATAAAAACGTAACCTAAGATGGACACTGGGCTAATGTTAATATCATGACAGAAAAAAGCCATGATTTTGCATTCATAGGGTGCATGTCAGACACCCAAATCAAACACTCCAAGAATACTGAGTTTACATGTCTTTTTCAATCTGGATCCGCCTTTTCTGTTGCTGATGACCTGCCCACTGGCCCTGTAAAGAACTCCCTCCTGCCACCACCTTGATGTAGGTACTCCATCTTCCGTACACTTTCTGAGGATGTGCATAACCTACGCACCAAACAGACGCAGGATACGCAAAGCAGCCATCTTACGTATGCATACTTGTTATACTTCTACTTCTACAAATGCCTTGACATGTTTCATGAGTCAGCTGTTATAAAGCAGATGATTGGCTGATTTGGGGGAGAGTGGTATATGAGTCAAACAAGCACCATCTTTAGCATCACATCAACTTTACTACCCAGAATTGTTCAAGTAATTTCCCTCTCTTGTGACGTCTCTGTGTAATTCTACAGCAACAGTTGGCTACCAAGATGCCACAAGGGATCCTGGAGCGCCATCATCAATTGCAGAAACTTCAGTCATTTTAATATTTGCCAATCTGTATGGGCATATTCACATCTACATCACAATGTCAATTGAAATAGAAGACTATCAAAAAATATCCAAACACCCATTAAGCATGTCATATGGAGAATAGTGGTCTCTTGTCTACAACCTGCTGGCACGTCTTTCGAATCTTTGATTAGTTAAACTGCAAAGCCAAACTATAATTTTTGTCAAAACAACAATAGTAGTTTTCACTGTTTGTTAGACAATACCAATAGTTTGAATTCTTAAAGTGAGCTTTGAGCCAGAACCCAGCACCTGGCCAGCTTCCAAAGTCTGGTAGAAACTCCTCCAAGAGGAGTGGAGCTTGTTGCCAAAAGAGCTTATACAGGTGTTATGTTTGGGTGTCCACACACTTTGTGTGGTATCTGTATACTTCTGGTCATGTACAGTATGTATATGTAACTAGTTTATATATACCTACAATGCACTGTTTTTAAAGAGCCTGAGATTGGTGTTTACTACAACAGACTTCATGTCATATACTCTTTTCCAGTTGTTCCCATATACTACACTTCAATTTCCCCAAATCCATCAATAAAATCGACTCTACTCTTACATCCGTATACATCTGTCCAAATGGCTTAATTCCCTCCACGTTTTGACACGTGTGGGGAGAGCTTACAGATATGGAAGTAAAGACAAAATGGGGAAGTACCACCAGAAATCACCTTTTGCCTCTTTCTTAAGAGGAACATGATCACAACCTGCTCCACTGGCGACATGTTTGTTGTTAGAAACTCACAACTCTGCAGTGCCCTAGTGGATCTATTGCTTAACAACCATGCAAAAATAAAAGAAGCATGGAAGAACGTGAGCAGTGACAGTTACATCATTTAAAACACATGTATCGCTTTTTGCACGTAAAGGCAGAATTAATGATCCTTTAAAGGGATGAGTCAGTGCTTTGTAAGTTATTTACATTAACTGATTTCGGTGAGTACATCCCAAGACCACAGATGATGTCCTGAATACAAACAACCTTCGAGGAATGTTGTTGTTGTTGTCTTGACTTTCAGTTAATGCACAGATCTTGAATCAGGTTAGACAGATTCAATTTGTTTATTCTCAGGTGACCCTTAGTCCTTCTCAATATAATCATCGCTATCTGTCCACTCACCCGCCTGCAGAGGTAATGACACTCATCCATATTCATACAATGTCATTAAGACAACACTATCACTCCATCGTCTTGCTTACTAGCTTGTAATGCATGGGGGGGAGGGGAGGCAGAGCCGGGCCCAGATGCAGACACAAGAGCGGAGATGGACATGAACAACAATAAAAGTGAGGAATATTTCAGCATTAAAGAGAGAAAGGGAAAAATAGAGCAAAAAAATGAAAATGGAGCCGACAATAGACGAGAAATTACTTGAGAAAGGAGACAGACACACAAAAACACACAGACACACACACACACACACACACACAATTGACCTCTTTTAGTCGTGCAGTGTTGCTCATTAGCAGCAAAAATACAATTTGATTCAATTAGCTGAGGAAAAAAGAAAGCCTATAACACAACAACACAGCAACAACAAAAGAGTTCATGAATAAACAAATGTTTTAGTTTGTACTTAACAGTAACAACTAAAACTTTAATCCTGGCAGAGGCTTTACTGAACAGAGACCAGTGATAAGAGTAAATGACTGGAGCAGTCTCAACTTTAATTGCTACAGCAGCTAATGCTCTTCCCGTAAGAGCTCTCCAGAGGAAAACACTTAATCAGACATTCAAACATTAAAGTGACAGCATCAGCCAAGACGCTAAATTGTCAGTGAAAATTGTGCGTGTGCATCTTGTGGAAAAGCATGTGTGCAAGCATGTATTCAACACACAGCTTCACGGCCCGTCGTCGTTATATTTTATGATGCATGACTAAGGGAGGGAATCAATCTCCTTTCACATCCCAACAACTGAGGGGTCAAGTATTGAGTGTGTGGGTCACTGACTCACTGGTGTTACTGCAGCATGTTTGGTTGTGATGTGAGTGTGTAATCACCGCCCCCCCCCCCCCCTTTACCCCATCCCCACCCACTCGTCTATCAAAACAGTCTGATTTGAATGCAAGTGTCTTTATTCTTGTGCTCATCTATTGTCCACACATTTCTCTCACGCAGTCCCTCTCTATCAGCACCATTTTCACCATCAGTTTACAATCCTGTGTTGAGTCGAATCATTTCATATAGTTCTATCTATATATTTGTAGTCAACAGCTATGCAGTTTATGTCGTTTCCTTTTTTAAGAAATTAGAGCATGTTCAAATCTTAGACTGTATAAGAATTGGACAACGCGTCTCCACCTTATCCCACGATCCAGATCTGCACTGACCCTGTTGTCAGTTCATATATATAAATTTTGTTTTTTTAATGTATATGTAAATTTCTCAACAAATAATGAATTAAATATCTTTATATTCTATAACATGTTTCAGTATAAAACAGGCCTATACAAGCACTGTACATGAGGCTAATAGCTCTCTAGCCACTTACTGGCCCCAGTTATCACATGATAAGATCATATAATATGTTGTAATGTTTTTATTGATTTAAGTGTCAGCTCCTCAAGGAGTTTTGCCTGCAGACTCCTTTCAACATCAGATGTATTATGCCTAGTTTGGGTGAGAAGAACTGTGAGTGTCTGCTGTAAAAACATCTCAGAAAAACACCCATCACTGAAAGCTATGTTCAGACACTGCTTTGTTTTCTCACTGTCAGCAGGTTAAAGCTGAACTTTTTCTCATCCACTTGTGCAACACAGATGGTTCTGCATCAGCAGTATGGGATGGGACTGTTAATGTTATGTGGAATGACCGCAGAGTCACTCAGTCAGACACAGTGAAAGTGCTCCCTCAGCTCTTCTTGTCTCCTGATTTCCTTATAAAGTGTTGAATACACAAGTTCATATCTGCAACCTGGGCTGAGGTCTCTGTATATCTATTCTAGTTTTGTATGAATAAAGTGATAAGTGATGTTAGTAATTAAAAAAAGAAAATTGTCGGGACATGTTTTGATATTAATTTCCACACGTTTGAGCAGGGAGATGCATATATTTGTGTAAACAGAGAACTGTTTTAGCCATTAGCGGCTTGGCTATCCAGCCATATTCATAAAGGTGAACACATTCTTGACCTGTCATTATCAAGCTTTCTACACCACCACAACCTCTTGCTTATGTGATTACTATGTGATATACACCAGTAGAGTGCACATCCACCGAGGCTCAACAGTCTCCTTCATTTCATTCAAGCTGCACCAAATTGCTCACGCTTCACAAATCACAAATCACTTTCCTAAATATCCCAGATTTTTTTTCATCTAGATCCATGAATTATTCCCCAGTAAATCAGTGATAATCTCCTAAAAGCTCTGTCTTGCCACGTTGCAGAAAGTTTTAAGAAAAATATACCGGATCCTTCCCGCGATCCGGAGATTTATCGCATCATTCCACCAAGTTGCATGGTAATCTGTGGAATAGTTTTTGCACACAATCAAACCAACCGATAAGCAAATGGACAGTGGGGACAACCTAACGTACTTAACTGAGGTAATAAAGCTCTTTGTTTGTCCAGAGGGAGATGTGATAAGTCTGATAATTGTCCTCCATCGATGTCCCCTGTGGCAGCGTCTGTTGGGGCTGATGACTATAAGTTAGAAAATGAAAACAACCAGGATGTGAAATTAGAAAACAAAAGAGCCTGAACTCTGTAGCTCATTTGACTAATCTCTGCTTGAGCCTGCATTAGCCATTAGCCCAGTCTGGATTTAGCCAATGTACAATGCTGTTTTGTAACGCCTACTGTCATCACTGTGTTGAGCACAGAATAATGTTTGGTTTAGTCTTTGTCGGTTAAACAGTTCGGGAGTTAAATATAATTTGAATTTGAAAATATCAGTACTATTTGAATGCTGTACTTTCTATGCAAATGTGTATTTTTGACTATTTTATAGATGTATTGATCCAGGTGTATTGTGTATCCTCATTTTGAGAAATAAAGAGAGAAGGAGAGCATACACCAGGAAAAAGCTGCCCTTCAACCAATGTTTTTACACTCACATCTCTGTGACATGTACAGATATACAGTAGACATTGCAGATCTCATGAAAAGTGTACAGTTGCTGGTCTGATTTCAATATCAATTTTGCCCTGAATCGTGTAGAGAAAATAAAGGAAACCAAAGATCTCTATAGCAACCTTAGACATTCTCAGCCTCATCCTGAAACATTCTGCTATGTGTGTATATATATAGTCATTCAGTAGACATCACCCAACCCTTTCTCAGTCTCCTCCTGAACTGTCGCTGGAGTTGCATTGTGGGAAACGTAGACCCCAGGTATTAACCAGAAAGAGGAACGTGTGTAGACTGACAATGTTAAAGCAGTGCAATTCTCAATTGGTGGAATGCCCTTTTGAGGAGGTTTAGTTTCCCCTGCAGAATCATGTCTGCTGCCAAGATGCTGCAAAGAGCAGAGGTTTCTCTGCCAAATGTAAACGTATAACTAATTGCTATATTGCTGCAATTTTAAATGACATGGAAATTAATCACCACAAAACGGAGCTCGAAGGAAACAGGCCTTTAGCCATGTAAAAGCAGATGCAATAGGATTTTACTGTTGATAACAAAGCTTGATTGATGATGAGACCAGACCAATAGCATTACAATAACTACGAGCAAGGCTGGTTGATTAAAAACTCTCAGGAGACTTGAATTGACGATGCAGACCTTGACATTTTTTATCTTGTGACAGAAATCTTGGGCCTGCAAAATCTGAATGCAGAAACAGAGACAGGCTATATTTGCCAACCTAAAGCTGCGATATTATTAACAAAAATACATTAAAGCAGAGCATATTCCCCAAATCCCTCTATAAACCCCTACAGTATATTAATATCTGTACTTCTAATGTCTGGAATACATTTTTTTTCTCTGTAAGCTTCCTGCCTATAACCTTGCAGCTAGTCACCTTTTTTCAAGCAAGTGCTTCTGGAAGCTGCCCCAGCCTGTCAACTAGAAAGCAAAGAAACCAGTTTTCCACATGAATACATAACAAACTAAATTATTGTAATAAATTTAATCAGCATCAATTGTACACCATTACACTTGGTTAGAAGTCAATTATTTTGCCCTTTTCCCTTGTACAGCCCATAAGCGTCTCCTGTCTTGTTGTCTCAGTCGCTCCTCCTGAACACACAGACTTCCCAACCCAGAGCAAGTAACCCAAGGGAGTCTTGTTGTTTCATGTCTCCAGATTTCCCTCTGTCAGGCAGCCAGCTTGCTTGTTTGTGTAGGTTTTTCCACTGTAATCATCCTCTCTCTGAGCATCTAATGAAAGCCTCAGCAGGGCTCCAGGCTTCCCTTGGTAAAGTGCTTTGCTGAGAGGATGAGGCACTGCCACTAACAGTAAGCAGAGAGAGTACCATCAGACAGCAGGATTCCAGATTTACTAATCCTTGCTGCAAGTGTGAAGAGTCAGCACCTCAGTCTCCGGCCAAAGAGCCTCCACTCTTGATTTATAGCTCTGCTGGGTTCGAGTGGCAGAGGGAGTACGAGTGTTTCCACTTTGATGGCACTCAACTTATTCCTCCTTTAAGAACGTTCACACTCATAGATACTCTCCTGTTGTTGTGCATCATCAGTCTGTGACGTTCTGCACACTTCCAGGAGTTATTTTCTCTCCAAGAGCCTTCTTCTACTTTCTCGCTGCAAACACTTCTGTTTCGCCTCTTTCACCTACCCAACATCTTCTAAGCCTCTTCTGACAAGAGAAGTATCTTGTTGAGTGTTGTGCAGTCAGTATGTGTAGGAACAGGAACAATAGAGCTACTTTGTATACTGCTGTAGACAAGGTTGTATTCCAGTGGAGTAAAAGGGTTAGTTGTGCTGTGTTACACTTTGGAATATGAAGGCTGCCATCAATGTGGAACTTAAATCTCAGAGTCTTTTGAAGCTGTAGCTTCCACCTAAGAATAAAAATGAGACTAGAGAGGTTGCTCAGCACAGAGCACACATTTTCTGTGTGAGTGGCTGAGCCAAAATGGAATGTTGGCTGTTAATATTTTTATTGGCTCACTAAGTTCCAGCTATAAAGGATATTTGATGTAGCCTGTAAACCAGACCGATCTGTACGGTCATGTGCTGTGATAATCATCTAACATCTGCGTTTAACGATTTATCAAGAAAAGATGTGATCAAATGCATCAATAGACACCAGAACTCTAAAATGCAATGTATAAATGTTTATTGTCTTTTAGACTAGACAGAGGCCGGTCATGCTCCTGTTAAACACAAGTTACATACAGAATGCCCACTTAAATTTAGATTTGTGAGATAATTAATTTTGGAAAGAAAATGTAACTATATTTAGTGTATTTGGTAATATTTTGTTATTGCATTAAGGTTTTTTATTCACAGCCACTATACCAACATTTGAACAATAAACTAAGATCAAACTGAGTGTTATATATATTCTGCAAACTGAATCAGTCATGTCAGTTAAACAGTGATGTCATTCTAAAGCTTGTCCAAGTCCACATAAGCTACGCACCAAATGAAAACACTGCAATGAAATTCAGTCTTTAATATTTATGATGTGTCCAACTCTGCCACTATGTACTATCCCGTCTTGCAAAAGAATGTGTGTTGTGTTTCTTGATGACGATGGTTGTTGCTTTGCTGCCCAGACAGAACAGAAAGAAGTAAAACCCTTGCTTTGCTATTATATGAAGAGATAGAGTATTGGATGAAATATGAATATGAAGAAACTGCAGCAAGTTCCCCTCGAGCAGAACATCTCCACATCAGCTCAGCCTAACCCCATGATCTGAGACTTCTGTCATCAGAGACTGGTAGCTGGAATACAAACCACTGTGCTCAGCGCTGTGGGTTTAACTTGAGGTGCAAGGAAAGCAAAAAGTCTGAAACTTTGTTCCAAGCAAAAGTTGTATCATTTAAAATTCAGAACACTGAGGGGAAAAGCTTCGTCAAGCAAAACAGAGAGAGCATGAAAGCCACGTCTCCACAGACGAATGTCACTTTGATGTCATTATCTCAGGCTTCACTATTCTCACAAATATAAGCCTCTCAGAGAAGAAAATCCCGTCAGAATGATGACTTTTAAAAGCTGCATAACAAGTTTGCACAAACAATCAGCAGCCAAACAGCTCAAAGAAGAACTGATCATTGTTGGGCTTTTAGGGTTGTGTGTGTGTGTGTGTGTGTGTTTGTTTGTTTAAAAAAAAAGAATGTGTTACTTAAGGACACACACGGTTAGCTGTGAATCAAAAGGCAACGCGGATCATTGACTAACCAGAAGGTCGGCAGTTTGATTGGCCGCTCGTCCAGTGTTCCTGAGCAAGACATTAAACCGTAAATTGCTTCAGAGTGTGAGTGATGTGTTATAGAGAAGCGAGGTGTAAAGATGAGCTGAATGAAAATGTGTGTGTACATGTCAATGGGTGAATGTGACTTGAATCTTGACACACTTGGTCGATAAGACTAGCGCAATATGAATGCAGTCTATTGACCATTCTATTGACTTATCACACAACAAACACAGAGTATAAATACACACTGAAGCACACACCATTAGTTATTTAGTTAAGGTGGTGAACTAGGCTAAATTAACTCTTTGAAGCTAAAGGCAAAGCTCAAGAATGGCCCCTGGACAACCCGGTGTGTGAATACGTCAGTCAGGAGCAGTAATGCAGGCAGTTAAGATATCAGATCAAAGAGCCCCAACCTCCTCAACAGGGACTAATAGTTTCATCAAACAACATTTATACAGACTGTGTGTGTTTGAGTGTGTGTGTGTGTGTGTGTGTGTGTGTGTGTGTGTGTGTGTGTGTGTGTGTGTGTGTGTGTGTGTGTGTGTGTGTGTGTGTGTGTGTGTGTGTGTTTGTGTGTATGTGTGTGAGTGTGTTTGCACTTCTGTTGCCGCTTCTCTTCCAAGGACTTTGGTTAATTAAATGGGTAACAGCACACGACACAGCAAACACAGGTCCTAAATTACTTGCCCAAGAACAACAGCATCAGGTCGGCCTCCGGTAGCTCTGGCCAACGAGTAAAATATGCTCCAGCATTCACTTTTGTTTGGTTTCTTACTTCGTCACTTCTTCTTTTTATCTTCTTTGTTTCCTTTAACAAAGTTCCTTCAGTAGTTCTGCCATGATGTCCACACTAATAATGGCAAGCTAGTTGTCTCTTATAAAGAGCTGCACCTCTGGTTTTAGGTGTGTGGCGTCTGCCGGAAAGCAGGTTGTATTGTTCCAGCACTGTTCACCAGAGTAGTGCAGTTCCAAGCGTCCAAGGATCGCTGACGCACTGACACACATTCCATTCTCCCGAATACAAGTTTGTGTATCATCAAAATGATCAAGTTGATATTTTAAGGTCTAAAAACGACCTAGTGTTGCTTTAAGCCCAGAGGTCCATTGCCTCACATATTTCTAAACTTCCTCCATCCAATCCCGAATCCAGTGCATGACCAAAACTCTGCACATTATCATATCACAGAGAACATAACTGCAGCCCAGCTCGTAGTAGAATGAACCAGAGCCTTGCATTATGCATTCAGAAGCTCCGCGAGCCCAGAAACCAGGTCAGCACAGGTTGCTCAGGAAAAGCAAGCACCAGCTAAAATGTGGATGTTGCAACAGAACGCTCTAAAGCGCAAACAAGTAGAAACATATAATTTATTTAAATTCCAAGAATCGGATGCGACTACAAGAGAAGACTCTTTCTTGAGGTTTTGTTTGTAACTGACTTCGAAACCTTATTTCCCTAAAAGAAAACTCTCCTCCTCCTCCTTTGTGAAGCCGTGACACGGTGCCATTATCTCATTCTTTGATGAAACATACTTTTTATCTTTGTGGAGCCTGACAGCCTCGAGGAGCGGGTACGTGTACGCCAGGCAGCGTGCAGGCCGGCTGACAGAGCGACTGTTGACTGAGGAGAGGGCAGCAACCGTTAATCACACACTGAGGAGGGAAAGGACATTATACACGTCAGCTCAGTTGGATTATGATACTTGAGTCATTCTGGAGTAGCAATTAAAGAGCTGCTTCTCTGAGGCATGAAGAGGAAGAAAAGCTGACATTCTTATGGAGCAGTGGGTGAGAGCAGTTATTATGCCCAAGGCTCCAAAATTATGCACATAGATTCACAGTCACTCTGTTTAATCCATTTTCTATCTGGGGCTAACTTAGGAACACACACACACACACACAACACACTTTATTTGTGGCTCTGCCTGACACACACCGACACTCATTTACAACAAATCAGCCTGCTCCCTCTGATTAGTCTAAAAACAAACACGGCAGCCACACACCTGTTGCCAGGCAACAGCAATGCTCGCTTGATCAGTCGACCGTGAAATGTAGAGGAAGTCAGGGACAGACAGGAAATCAGCAGGGGGGCGAATGATGAGAGGGGAGGAGAAAGACACAGCTGTAAGACGCACGCACACACACACACACACATGCACACACACACACACGCACACACACACACATACACATTAGAAGACATCAGTGGGGAATGTGTGGAGGTTTCCAACATAGGCTCAAAGCACTCACCGAGCTGTGTTTCTGTCGCTCTCTCTCACTCTCTCTCACACACACACACACACGCACACACACACAAACACAAAGGTCTACTGATTGTGACATGCATCCCTTTCGAGAAGAAGAATAAGTGGAACAGGTCATCAGCCACTGTCCCTTCCCCCAAAGACACAAATTTAACTCGAGGAGCAAGCGACTTTCAGACGGTGTTGACCGGTTGCAGCATCAGGAGATGGCGAGTTTGTGCTCGTCTCAGCCCTGAGCTCTCAGAACCACAGTTGCACACGAAGCAGAAATGCGTGCTCACAAGTATGTCCTCTGCTCACAAATACTGCTATGCACAATCATTATCATATGTGCAGTTGTGGTAATTACATTAACTAGTTTATAGACTAAATAAACACCCTACAAGATTGACTAATGATGGGTTGAGTGGGTGTATCAGTGGGACCTCGATGCCATTGAACGATGACCTGATCCAGATGACGTCAGCAGCACGGTGCCAGTATCTGAAAAAGTGTGTTTTTAGTTTTGCACAGTGGGAGGAGGTCTATTCCACTTGCTCCAGTAACCCTGTGTTCTGTTTCATGGCCAAAGCTAAATGTGGCACCACACTCACCGTCCAGTCACTAACACAGGGAAACAAGCTGAATCCCTATCGAGATGCACAGCAAGTCAACTGAATCCATAAACACCTGCTGTCTGTTATTATCAGGCTGATTGGCTTGATGAGGCTGGTTCTCCGTGCCAACTGACATACCGAGGCCATACACTCACATACATACAGTATTCACACCACACCACAAACACATGCTTGCTAATGAGTAAGCCTACTAATGTTTATTATTTTTGCCCATATCGAGATTTATTTTCTACAAAATAAACAAAACTATACTTTACTGGTGGTGTTCAGTCACAGAGCAGATGGTTTCTGACAGTAAAGGCCAATTTATGGTTGTACGTCTTTTGTAAAACGGATAGATAAGACCGCCCTATCCGTCATGGAACGCCCTCTCCGAGCGCCTCGGAGAGCTTTTCGTACACGTCTGATTTTTCTAACTGTCCGTCTTTATGTCGGAGAGCCCACGGACAGCTCTTGGCTGTGATTGGTCCACGAACGACATCATTTCCCTAGGACGTCATTTCCGTATTTCACATTTCCGGACCTCTAACTTCCTGATTCACAATAAACACATACACAACTATGATTCTACGATTAATGTGACGTGTGTGTTAAGCCAGCGGAGTTGTCCGGCTGACGGTGGCTCGTTCGAGCACTGACGGCATGTGTGCACGGTCACATACGGTTATAACGAGCTTTCAAAAAGGCGCTAGCAGGCTAGGCTAGCGGGCTAGCCACCATGCTAACTGCGGTGGTAACAGTGCAAAAACCTGCCGTCACGACTTTAATTCCACTTCTATCATGACACTGTTTCTATAATACCGTCAGGTTAGAAGCAAACACTGGATAGTAGTAGTTAGTGTCGGGAGTCCCTGCTGACTGTGTGTGGAAGCTGGGGGGAGCTAGGTCCGTGTAGCTTCTAGCTACATGTAGCCTCAAGCAGATTCAAGCTGTGGAATCAGCAACACAGTTCGGAAACAAGACCGGGGAACCGCTGCGCTAAGAAACGATAACATCAGCATCTTGACCCGCTGGGTGTCACTTTATTTAGTTCTGTTAGTTGCCATGGTTCAGTGTGTGGGACGCAAGCTAACATGTCAACAGAGACACGTGGACTTCTTCTTCCCAAATGGGGTAGGCTTCTCTGAGCTCGTCTTCCGTTGCGCCACCTATGGGTTTGGCGGTGAATTTTTTTCGACGTACAGTGGTTGGAGAAGTAAAAATCAAAAAGACTCTTTGCCCCCCCGCTGAGCCCTCTCCGAGAAACGGATACGTAGAAGTATATAAGAGCCTTAAGATGATCCCAGGATCATGGCACAGTAAACAGTACACCCCAACTCTGTGTCTTCAACCTCACATTTGTGTAAACTTAGTATTTCTGACAGCTCGACAGGACCGGTGGGCATATGTAAACACTGCACACACTCAGACTCTGCTGTTCCTTACATTAGTTAAAGGAATCGTATAAGCCCTTTGCAGGGCCAGCGAAACATCTAGAAGTAATGTGGAGAAGCATTTGGAATTATACACCACATGAGAAAAAATTCATGGATAAAAGTCAAAGTGTAAAGAAAATATTGAAAATATTCAAACAACAGGTCAGAGTTGCCTGTCAACGTGTCACTGAGTCAGGTAAAAGAGACACTATGAATGAACGGAGCAACTTAATCATTTAAAAAGTACATATCACTCTCTCATTTTGTGCAAAGCCTTTAAAGACATTAATCTCATTAGTGTATTGCGTATTAAATCCTAAACACCCCCATGATTAATTAAGAGAGTATGCACAGCTCTTTTGAATTATGTGTGCAGAGACTTTTTCCCATTGTTAAACTGAAGCACCATACAGGATATTGACACATGTGGCTTTGGTGGAAGGTCGATATAAGTATGAATCTCAACCAATTTATAACAGACATGCAGTAGTACAGAGCCCAACAGTGTGGTGGAAATAAATATCCAAAAATACAGATTTTGATTATCAGCCATAATATTGAAACGATTCAATGTGCTCCTGTAGAAAATCACAAGTCTGTATAATATCAACTGAGTTTTGAGAAAACCTATTTTATTTCTGATGTCAAGGAGAGGTACTACACTCTATGGTTTGTGGAGCTTGCTGTTACCATGGTAGTGTAAAAATCATGCTGATTATGATTGGATCATTGAGCGTTAAATTACGTTTACCACAAAGCGACCATAATTTCTCTTTGTAACAGGCTGAGGTTTTTTAAAGATGAGGAAAAAAGTGCAAAGATGAAAATCACTGCAACGAGGTTAAATTTAAAAAGAGGCACATTGGAAGTGCTTGGATGGGGATCACTCACAGAGGTTTGTGGGATCCGTAGTCCCTTCACTGTTAAAACAACTTGCCTTTACCTCTCTGTCCACTGCATTTCTTTTTGCTCTGAATCAAATTTCATGGTCAGGATTCATCCCGCAGCAGAGCCGTTCCAAAGGACGGCAGTCTCTATAATACTCTATACACACATAAACACAACCCACACACTGATCATACAGTTGGTTATTTGTCTAATGTCAACAGAGAAACACATGAACATGCTGAGCAATGCACATGGAGTCATGGTCACCAACTTAAAGACAGAGTAGTTCGAGAAAGGCAGCAGTAACACTGCAGAGCTCACATGAAGTTTAACGTTAACATGCACAACTGCAGCTTTAATCTCTCACAGATTAACAATGGTTTAATGAATCCCTTAGGATTTACTGTTGGGTTTTGTTATAAACTAGACGAAAGCTCTTCCTCCGATCACGACTTAACACTGAAAACAGCGTGAATTAAATAAATAATTGCTAACAGACACTATAAGGTGCCTCTCTTATTTGTATATGGTTAAATGTTCCTGTTCACACCACAGCTGCTGAGAAACACTGGGGTTTCCTGCTGATGTATCTCTTCTGCTGCACTCAGCGAACGTGAAAACTTGAACGTTTGAGCTGTTCCCGTTCAGCTTTTCTCTAACGTCTCTCTCTAATGAGTACACAAGCATCTACTTAGGGAAGTGTTGTGACTGCAGGGCTCGACAACACAACTCTTTCTGCTACACTGTATCTGGACTGAAAGCATGTCCCATCTCGACGCTCATTACCAAGCACCACAGACTTCTGCAAAAGACACTGCTCTATTTGGTAAATATAAATATTTCAATTTATCAGTCCTCAAGTACTACACTTGAAATATTCAATTTCAATTATGAATCAGACCCAAAGACTGTTTATAAAGATGGATGAAATGACAGCTTTTTTTCCAAGATGGTCTCTAGCATTTCAGGTATTCTTATCAGATTAATCTATGTTCAATTGCTTATGTTCGGTTTTAATTAGCTATTTGATGCTATACAATTAGGCTGAAACCTCATGATTGACTCTCAATTGGTCCAGCTCATGTATTGGCAGGACCTTAATAGAGCATCACCTCCTCGCCATCACTACTGCACAGGCTCTGGCTCCAAATGACGTCACCAGAAAAGATGAAAATTAAAGTGCCAGATCGCGGGATATTTACATTTTTGTGGCACAAAAGAGTGACGTGTCGTCCATCTTTATTTAAAGTTAATCCAAAACCAGAAAACATTTCTGGACTGAAAACACAGAGTAAGGTTTATCTGTAATGTGTCTGCATTCTCATATACCATTATGGGAAAAGAAACTAACCTTTGGCCTCTCTGGGAAAAGAGTTTCCAAAATAGTTGCTAACTCTATGCAGGAGCAGCTCTGACACAGTGGATGTTCCAGTCATGAACAAGGAATTTCTAACATATAATTAGCTTGTGAACTCCATGTTCTGAAGTTAAACTATTTTAACCTTACAATTGTAGTAATTAATTAAATTGGCAAACACGCTACAGCAGAAAAATACACAATTATTTTGTTTACACTCTCTCTTGTATTTTTGGTAAAGCTATAAAAGGACCGAACCCTCCAGGCTCTTTTCATACAGTGTGTGCTGCCTTTTTCTAAATAACACTGTTTCTGCATGTGAAGAAATCTAAAGCTATTTTTTCAATAGAATGTCCCAGAAATGCTGGAAGAATCACACAGATAGCACTGTGTTCAGTTCTTTCCCTTGTGCTTGAAAAATGGTATATGGAATAAAAATACAATACATAGAAATGCTCCCCCACTCTGTCTCTATTACCTTGAAAGGTCATATTGATTCCTTAGTTTATCAGTTCGCTCTCAGTAGCATGCAGCCCAAAATGTAAACACAGGAAACTGCAGCAAGGAGAGATTTCAGCAGTGCCTAACTTGTATTCTCCCTCTGTTCTTTTTCTGCTCTCAGTCGAATATCAATCTATTTCAAATTTAAATCTCTCTGGCGGAAGAGGTGGGGTGTATCATTTCTTCTTTAATAGTATGCGATCAGACCATTCTGTTGTCTCACTTTCCCACAAGTCTCCTTTCATCTGTGCCAACATTCACAACCTCAGACAGCCTGCACACGCCTGAGGAATGAGCATTAAGTCCAGTGTGTTTATTCAGCGCAGACTGAATGACGACTGGGCTCCTCCACGCGAGCCATGTTCCACATTCCTCTCGAGACCAAGTGAAGGAAGCACACATGCATGGAGAGATATCGCAGCAGACACTCACACACAACCCTTTGACCATTTATATAATCTGAATCTTGGGACTGCACCAATATGCAGCGAGCATAAGCCCAACTTAAGCTCCGGCTTCATGTGAGCAGCCATGATCTCAGAGATAGAGATACAGAGATACATTTTATTTATCCCACACACATGCAGAGACATGCACAGACACAATTTGTCTTCTGCTTTTAACCCATCTGGTGCAGGACACACAGAGCAGTGAGCAGCCATGTACGGCGCCCGGGGAGCAGATATTAGGGGAGTAAGGTGCCTTGCTCAGGGGCACTAGGCAGGGTAGGGAGAATCCTCTTGGATTTTTTGGACAGATATAGGTTCGTCTTTCGTTGTTATTACATCAAGGTAAGTTTTTTTGTTGAAACTCTGTGGAGTCGAATCAAAATCGAACCAGAGACCTTTTCTGCCCAGACCTTTTTTTTCAGTGAGGACAGCTTCCACTCAGGAGACACTGTAGCATTTCCACTGTCGCTGAGGGGCTCCTCCCAGAATGAGCAGCTAATGAACTAACTTCACCACTTCATGGGAAACAGTTTGTTGCTGTTGTGTTTCTTTTCTTATGAATCTTATAGTCAGATAAATATTTCAACGCTGCTGTAAACTCTACCTCATCACTTCTTCATGAGCCGGGATTATGTTTTTTTGGAGTAATTGACGAGTGGAACTCACAGTCCCTCAGTGATAAATGTAGAATCTGGAAGTGGGATTCAAAGGAGCGACGCAGTCAAGGAAACCTGTCAAACCAAGGCTGTTCAGGTATTTGGATACATGTTATGCAGCAGCACTAGAGTATACGTTAGGGATTACACACTACAACAATCTGCCAACCAAGCAAAGACAGTAACATATGCAGCCTTATCTTTCAATACCAAAACCACAAGTATGGGAAAGGAGAAGCCTATTCCTCCATTCTGATCAACAATGGGTCTTCGACAGAAGCGGGAAAGAAGCAGCTTCTCATTTTTGGCCAGAAACCGCCAGTCACATTGTTATACTTTTTATGAACTCCCCTGAGAGTGACAATGCTCACATTTTATTACACAGTTTTAAAAGCAATCATCATCGAATAGGCCATCCTGTGAAATACAGTGAGCGAGTGAAAATGTTGTGTGTCTGTGTGTGTGTGACCCAGACTCCTCAGAATGGGAGCACACACACACACACACACACACACACACACACACACACACACACACACACACACACACACACACACACAGGCCCCTGGGCACTGCCACTTCTCACTCAAACAGCGACACTCTGACATGAGGAGCGGAGCCCATTAACGTGAAGCAGCCGGTAAGTTACTTTGTTGAAGTAGCAACAAAGTGAACTGAAAATATATTCTGTCGAGAAAATACTGTCTGACAGATTCAAAAGAATGGATCTCTCTTTCCTAACAGCTGCTGCACTCTCTGTTGATGACGATAATGCTCACATGCATTTGCAGAGAAAAGCAGAGTAACACATGCATTCCACAGTCTTACCTTTCTCCAGTGTGGTGATGCCCATCGACGGCTGACTCAGGCTGGTCCTCGTCTCCCACCTGCCCTCGTCAGGGTGGTACATTTCCACGGAGGCCAGCGGAGTCTGCTGCTGATTCATGCCCCCGAGCACCATCACCTGCCCCCCCAGTGCCACGGCCGCAGCGCCCGCCCGGGCAGTGGGCAGGGGGGGCAGCTGGCTCCACGCCTGGCTTTCCACATCCAAGACTTCCACGCTGTCCAGGGGCATGCCGGTCTCGTTGCAGCCGCCCAGCACGTAAAGCAGGCCTTCGTGGTAGACGGGGGTGCAGTAGACGCGGCGCTGGGACATGGGGGGGAACTGCTCCCAGTACAGGGACTTGACAGGACTCACCGCCATCTCCTGCACGGGCATGTCTCCAGGGCCGAGAGGAGGGGACGCACCATCACACAGCGTGCCGGAGGGGATGGAGGGGGGGGGGGACGGGTCGAGTGAGAGAGGGGGACACACAGAGGCGGAACTAAACTCAGCGAGAGAAGATGAAACAAGGGGAAGCACAAGCTTGTTTCTGTCTGTTTGAGTGACCACCTGAACTCTTAAGTTCACAGGGGAACAGAGACAAGAGAGAGTGAAAGACAGAGGGAGCAGGGGAGGTATGTAGGGATGAAGAGGATATGAATGCTAGTGAGGGGAGAGGACGGAATCGGGAAAGAGAAAGAGAGAGGGTATGATGAGGGTGTCTTACACTCCTCACCCAGATGTCACGACTCTCTCTATTCAAATGTTTTATTCATACAGCTGTTGGTGTTTGGGAGCACAGAAGCCATCTGCCCTTCAATCACCTTCTAGTCCTCTCTCTCTTCTTCCTCACCACATCGTGCCCACAGGTCTGGTTAAAGTTTTGGCTTGAGTATATTCCAGGGGGAAAAAGAGAGGATGTCTCAAAGGTTAATACTTAATACCACAAAAACCTAAACGTCAGCTGCGGATGAAAGGGGAAAGAAATAGGAGCAGCGGAGAGATGGCCCCGGATCAAAGACCAAGAGAGGGAAAGTGACGGAGCACTGACATTCACCAGTGACCTGATAATCCAAGAGAAAGCCGTAGCAGCAGGGAATCTTCTATCTTCAAACAAAAAGACAATATCTCAGGAGCACCCGTCCTCAGCTGCAGCTCCACAGTTCTAGTTGCACCCTGGTGACTGAGCGTGCAGTGAAAAAAGTCCTATAATAACTAAAGCACATTTTCTAAAGATCTTCTGGTGTGTAGTGACTGCACTACTTTCTTGAAATTCAAGAAAGAATTTCCTCCCTTAATTAAAGAAGAACTCCGAGTCCCAGGAGTGTCGTTCGAGGACTCGCTGGCAGGCGCAGCAACTTCTGAGCTACGTGCTCCGCAGCTTCCTGGAAGCTTCGGAGAGGGTTAGGTTCCCCTGGCGACGCCCAGCCTGTAAGAAAAGACAACACCGGATTAGACGTTGGAGTGTAAATTAAGAGCTATAATGACATTTTTAAATTCAGGAAATGAAGAACATCTTGTTTATACGCTCAACAATTAGTGTTTATGTCATTCTCCTTTAAGCAATACGCTGTCTAACCAGTGTAACAGGTGTTTAGACCGAAAACAGCACTGTGATAAAACAACACAAGGTGCTGTGATGGTGGGACTGAGTGGCCTCAGCTACATGAGACAAAGAAATTCAGTCGAGCAGAGGAAAACTGTCAGTACACACAAGACATGCAGTGCTTCACCAAATAAATCTATATACAAATACAACTGCTGGTGTAGCCATGCTTCATCCGTGATCTGTAAGGATCCACCCCATGGTGCATCGCATATTAATTGCAAAGTTTCCATATTTGTGTAAAATAGATTTTACGGTCGTTGTCACTTCGTAAATAAATACTTGTGTAAATTTCAGACATGAAAAGAAGCAGTCAAATCAAATCAGTTGTGTGTTCACATAAGCTGTGCTCGTTAAAAGCTGTTTTTTGTTGTGGATGTGAATGTTACAGGAGGAGCGGAAGAATCGGAGAAGCCATACTGAGGATGAAAGAAAGGTGTTGGACAAAGCTGTTACACATGTAGGCACCTTTGAAACAACATCATGTTTAATTGTCTGTGGCAAGACGTGCACATAAGACAAGCATTTCCCACAGAATTGATTCAAGATACGGACAATAATCAAAATATTAAAAAAATTGAACGATTGATGATGATAATAACACACATATGTTCACATCTTGTAGATAATCCAGTGCCTTTTAAATAGTTTCCATATATTTCCATCATGATTTAACAGCTATGTGCTGAGCAAGACACCCCTCCCCTCCCCCCTCCAGGTGAAAGCCACCTTCTTTCAGTTCTTGTAGAAGCAACACTGGCGCTCATTGCCGACCCAGACCAAGTTCCTGCATCACGCCGACTGCAGCCTGAACAACAAGTCTGAGCTTCCAAACAACACAGGATGAGCCGGTAAAGGTCAAGAATACTGTGGCAGCAAAATAGAGGATTCTGCACGTTCACAACAACACAGAATTGTCTGGTGCGTTCAGGTGAGGAGTGGAGCAGCAGGCAGCGACAGGATGAAACTACTATCTACTGTGGAGATCACGGTTTGGTTTACAACACATTGTCACGAGCACCGGCTCTCATCACCATACGCTCCTGAATCTCGTTGTCTTTACAGGTTGACGTCAGTGTCTTCTACGCGTGTGGCTCCTATTTTCTACCCTGACATATTTGTATTATATTTGTTTTTTTTAAGTTTTGGATCCGTCACATGTTAGAAACACCATCAACACACCCACTTGCTTGCAGGGAATTCTGCTGATAATCTCCAATGTGGTGACACTTCACCTCTCCACTGCTGGACTGGTGTTGTTTTAAAGAAGGAAGTGAGTCTGACCTGGATCTGAGAGGAGCTTCATTCAAATAAAAAAAATATTGGCTTTCCATGCAAAGTACTGCATAAAATGTAAAGTACTTTCAATGCAAATGAGTCATGAAGACCTCATTAATTAGTCAAATGACCGAGACACGACAAGCTATGGCAAAATGTGAGCCATTGTGTTCAGATGTGGTTCAGCTTTAATCTGTATTTTTCCAGCCACATGCAGAATTCGTAGGAACATGGTGGAAACTATTAATGCTGAAAACTGACAATTATTAATAAATATGAGGTAGAGGGATGTTTTTATGTTAAAAAAAGTGGGCGTTATGCATAAGATGTAGGGAGACATAAATCAATACTTTTTTCAGGATATTTTACAGTTTAAACATTAACATCATGAGAGAGTTTTGGTATTCTATCCCCATATTTTGTGACACTTCCAGATTTTCCAATTTTCTATTCTTGCTTCGAAATTTATCTAAGTGGATGACTCAAGGCTGAGGTGGAGGAGAAAACTGAGTCAGAACACATACTCCTGTCAGGTCTTAATATAACAGCCTAGCATTCAGAATTACTGAGTTATAATCAGCACTGCATTTGTGTGTGTTTGTGTGTTTGTGTGTGTGTGTGTGTGTGTGTTTGTGTTTCGAGGACACTGTGACCTGAGGGTTGATGGGAAAATAACACATGGCAGGTGGGAGTAGAGAAGGAAAGCAGCACAGTATAAGTTTCTTCTCTGCTGTCCTCGTCTTCCAGCTCTCTCACACAAACACACACACACACACGCACACACATATGCGCACACACACGCACGCAGAATACAGTATATTCATAATTAATGAAGCCGTCTTCCAGCCCCCAATTAGTGCCCTGAGCCCTTAAGATACGCTGACCTTTTTACAAGTGAGGGGAAAAGAGAAGTGAGGACAACAACAGGGAGGTTAATGTGTCTCCACACCTATCAATGTGTGTGTTGATGTATTTGCATATGCTGTGAATGGGAATTTGAACAGCTTTGCATCTGGGTGCATGCAAGTGTGTCTAGGGAAAAGATTGAATATGAGAATACCGTGTGACAGAGGTGGGGGTTTTACCTTAAAATAAAACATTATGGTATTTTTGTAATATACTGAAAAATACACAAGTTTTTTTGTGTGTTTTTGGTTCTATCTCCTGACAGACCTTAAATATTATAGTAGTTTGTTATAGATCTGACCTATAATATCCAAAGTACCTCTACACCACCACAGTTACTCTCTTATTTGGAACCTGCTCCTCCTGAGGAAAACCAGGAGAAAACTTTTTCTTTCACCTTGCTGATGCTAAACAAGATGATAATGATAATGGTATACTGTATATGGCATTATGTTTATATTCGAATTTGACAAATAAATACGTTGCAAGGTGTTTCATGGGTCGAAGTCATCCCTTTAAAAAACTGAAGCATTGAAAAGGTCCTGTGATTTTGGTTTATTTGGAGTCCAAATTCTCAAGAGGTCATAGATAATCTGCCTTTCTCTACAGGGGGGAAACATGTGTTTGAACTATGAACTCTGATGCCTTTACCTTTGCCTTAACCAAGTTTGGCATCATCATCACACATCAAAATGGGTTTCCAGATTCTGGACAGGACTGTGGCATATGTGAAAAGTTGCAGAAATAAAGCATAGTGTATTTCCAAAAAGCGCTGCTCCCAATCCGATAAATGTCCTAGTAATTCGCTATGAGGGAAATCCTGCATATTATGTGAAATTCCTAGAACTGTGTATTTTATTTGGATTGGCTCCAAAATGGGATTGATTCTTTCCTTGGTTCCACCTCTACACAAAATTGCATGTATTACTTGTCAGTACTGTTGCATAATCCTTCTAACTAACCATCAAACAGATGAAAACATGATCTCCGTGGCGGAAGTTAGCATGGCTATAACATATTTTGTTGACAAACCAAGTTCAGGCACAACAAAGCTCACAGGTGGGTCAGAGTTGAGAGTTGCCATGTAAATTAAGGTTGTCTCTCAACATGAGGAGTAAAGAAGGTGACCATGCAAGTGAAGAAGAAAGGAATGAGGCTCAAAAAGCAAACACCGGCCAGTTTCAACACAGAAATCTCATTGTGACCAAATGGCAACATCGTGGGTTCCATGTACTTATCATTTGTGTTCATTATCAACGGTTTAACAATGAAAATGTGAACTGATTAATACTAACAGTCCTAAAATCCTGGGACATTTGTACCATAAGAGCAGATATTCTCTGCTGCAGACAACAGACTGTCCCCAGACTGACCCAACAGCTTATGAACATTGCTATGTCTGGATACAAAACAGTCAGCAAGCCGAGGAATGAGGTAGGCCTCGGCTGTTTATGAAGCTGTTTATTGTGATTGCTCGCTGAACTTGCAGTTCACATCTTATATACACAAGAGTGTCTGCATAGTTATCAACATGCACATCTAAAGCAGAATGTTACATGAAGTTATGTCTGCCTGCAGAGGAGGGTAAAAACATTTTGGATGTTTAGGCAGTCCACCGGGCAAATTATGTAAAGTTTGGTAAGCCTAAAACACCATTTGTTGTTGTGTGTGTGTGTGCGTGTTAATTTGTGTGTGTGTGTGTGCGTGCTTGTGTGTGTGTGTGTGTGCGGGTGGTGGAGACACAGCAGAAGGTGATTAGACTGTGACCTGAGGATCGACAGGAAAATTACATAGCACTGAGTTTGCCCTGTTGAGAGCTCTGTAGCCCATTGGCAAGACTAGAGCTACATCAATAATAACAGGTTCTGAAACAGCTTCTTTTTTTTTTTTTTTTAAGATCTCCGTCCCGATATTTTAACCCTCTATTAGAAATAATTTCTGTTCATACTAAAAGGGCTCATCAACAGTCTCATATACTAGTCGTGCACGTGCCAGTGTAAACAGGAAGCAGACTGTCTACTCTGTATTTGGTTGCTTAGTTGCAGAAAACACTACAAAGTAGAAAAAGCATTGCTGAAAAGAAAGAGCAGGAATTTATTTTCTCGGTCCAACGAAGGGGATGGAACAGTTACTGAGAGCAAGTGTTAGTAAGACTTAGCATTCAACGCTGGTAGTCAATTAGGAAGCAAATGTGAATCTCCATTTCTGACTTTTTGTATTTCTATACTGGTTCAGGTTCTAGAACTCTGAAGTCGTCTGGATGGCAGGCATAAACCTAGCAACACTCATGCGTGTGGTAATGTGGATGTAGCCTCAGAAGACAACTACATACAAATATTGCATCTCATTTAAGCTCTTTTTATATTATTTATCACTGGTCTATGATTTGAGGAGGCAAGCTCATACTGCTTTGTTATAAAAGTTTGGCAACATGCAGGCTTTTATAAGACGGAAAACACACAAGTAAGTCTTGCTGCTAAATTTAACATCAGAAGCTTATCATAACAAACTGTACACACACATCCTCACAGCGACAAGGGCAGAGATGACATCGGTCCTTCCTGCCTGTGAGTCTATCAGACGGATAAGCAGACACGGCATTCTCAAAGTTATGCTCGCGATGTATTTCACCATTCACTACTTGAAAATGATCTTATTCCTCTCACACTCATTCTCTCTCTCTCCAATGAAAGCTGTACTAGATGATGCCAAATATAGGTGACCTGAAGGCTGAGATTATAGGAATTTGTAAATTTGCCTGTTTTGAAAGTAGTGTAGGTAATTCATTTTGGGATTTAATTGAGCAGTTCCATTATAAAGTACCAGCAGGCTAGAGAGTACAGACTGTTCTCCTAATGCTCAGCTGCTGGAGATTATTATACATTCTGATTATCAGCTGTGAATGGTGCAGTGTTGGAGCATGCATGGCAGATCCCCGGGGGGTGCTCTGTCCCTACTAGTAACACATGCTGACAACCTAATATGTGAGCCGACAACTAAACAACAGCTTAAATGTGGGGACTCATGGAGTGCATTTACAGCAGTGTGTCGCCGGAGGGATCCTGCAGTTCCGTTTTCACTTAGAAAATGTGGAACTGGTATAATTTATCTTGGTGGAGCAGTTTTGCAAAAGGAGCAACTTAACGTATGATTAACTCTCTGCAGCAATGGTGCACGTTTAGCGCAGTCTAGGCGATAGCACTGGGGAGAAGAAAATTGATCCCACTCCCAACACTGAATATAGATCTACTGCTGTTGTTGATGGATGGATATAGGTACAATCTAAATCCTATGGGGCCCTCATTCATCATTGCTAGTAACAAACCATGACAGTTAAATATTCAGCCTGAAATACAAAGCAGCCCCTTCATTTCAAATTCAATCAATCAAACCAATCTACTAGAGATTCAGTTCAGTACCACTATGATCCCTGTTCTTATAGTAGCATGATAACATGCAGTTTCAATACAAATGCTAATTAGCACTAAACACAAACCACTAAAATTTAATTTAGATCTATTAGCACAGAAGCTAATATCGGACAGATTGACATTTTAACTTGATCGTAATTCTTCATCAAAACATTTCATTGTATACGAACAAAGTTTAATAGCAATGCGATAATTAGCTGGGATGTGTTAGTCTGGACCTTCAAACAGATATCCCAACACTCTACAGATACACTGCTAGCTTGAATAACAAATGAATGATAAGAAAGCAAAAATGATATCTCTCATCAAAAGAATTGCTTTGGTCTGGAGGGACCCCTAAACCTTTCCTTAGTGTTGAATCAATTACTGTTATCCTTCTGAAATAAATGCCACAACTGTGACAGAGGAAATTCGCTGAAGTTGCCCGAGGGGTTTCTACTGAGGCAGGAAATAAAATCATCAGCTAGGACTCTTCCCGTGAGACAGTAGTTGCAAACCTCTAACAACAAATGAAAGTGCTTAGTTTATGTCACATTCTAAGACCTATTCAAGATTACAATAACGCACAACGTCTCTGGGTGACTGATGAGTTCGTCAACTTATCCCCTCAGTGTTAACCCTTTACTCCTCTAGATGTGAACCGTCATCGTCACCACTAACAATTTAGAATGAAGCAGATGTAGCTGGCTGCTATTCAAACAAAACAGAAATCAAAATGTCTCTATAGGCTGCTAGTTCAGTAACATATTATATACTCCAGGTTGACTCACCTGGTTTGACCATGGGAAAAGTCTTGCGTTAGTTTTGCGAGATCGGCAGAGCATCCAAACAAGTTTAAAAATCTCTTTATGTTTTGAGTGTCTCTTATAATGAAAACAATTGTGACATGAACATTTTCAGACTCCAGTGATTTTCAGAAACAAAACTGGCAGCAAATGTTTTCCTTTCATTGTATATTCTTATTGGGGGAATTGCTCTGAGACAGAGAGATTTGTCTTGCTAATGTATAGAAAGACACTTTCTGACAGAATGCATGATTTAGTGAGATCACACAATGGAACAAGGGATTTTCCCTCAACAGCATCAGTGGCAGTACCAATGAAAACCTCACTGGCTCAGGTGGAACTGCTTGATGCCCCGTGTTGATGTAAAGATGTGCCTCCACTCTGTGTAATCAGTAATGGATGCACCATTTGAAGAAGACTTTGAGAGAAGGATAGACTGGAATCCTATTTCAAATCAGTACAAAGACAGAGACGAGCTGCAGACGCTATGGGAGTGTTTTGGACTGATAACACAACATTAACCTCTGACGAAATGATGGGTTGATTAAACTGTGGAGAAGAAAGAATTCTTCATGATCCAGAACATACATACTCTTGTATGAAGTATGGTGGATGTGGTATCTTTATTACCTACATGTAAGTTATGTTTCAACTGTGTTTGTGAGAACTACAAAACAATTACACAAAAATAAACAGTTTAGAATTAAATTAAGTGGAAGGATGCAGTATGGGTCAGGGGAGAACCTAAACATTTTGGGGGGGATAGGCAGAATTTAGGCGGATCCAGGATTTATATTTTCCCTTTCTTTTACATTGTGAAATATGGTGTTTTTCAATAATTTCCTTAATTTCTCATGAATGAAAAAAACTGGCAAAGCAGTTTCATAAGGTGTGGGCTCTCTGAGTAATTTGTTGATAATGTAACTCATGATGGGAACAGCAGAATCAATTCAGAAGTCTACAGAAACATGTGTTTGCCAAAATACCTTGCAAACGCAAAAAAGGCTTTTATTAACAGGTGGAATGTTTTAGATTACCCAAGTCAATCGCTGGACATCAACCCAAGCAAGCTGCTTTTCACCCTCTGAGGAGCAGACTGAAGGGCTATGATCTATGTTATTCAACACATCTGATCATAAATAGCAGGAAATAAAAGAGATAATTCTGATCTCATTCTCTCATATTCATCTTTTAATCTAAAAATGTCTTTGCGTACAACAAAAACAAAGGAACTGGCCTTGGGGTTCCAAAACTGTATAGGCCATGCACCAGCATTTACATAATAAACAATATGGGAGTGGTGATAGTGAAGACGGGAATAGGAGACGACAAAGAGGCACCAGGGAAAAGAATGATAGAGAATATGCTGGTGATGAGATAATGACTAATTATAATTGCTGGAAATCAAAATGCAAGCAAACAATGCTCCCGGTGGTTTGATTAGTATATCTACCCTCTCAAATTTTGTTTCCCCCCACAGTATAATAGGTATCAAGGTGAATCTTTAATTACTGCTCAGTGAATGATGTGAATATCAATATGAACGTCCATGGTTTGAGTAACACATGCAGCCAATACATGGGAGAAACTTTGAAAAGAATAATCAATTCCACCCCAGACCTCAATTCTTAGTTCACGTCCGGGGCAAACCAGGCGTGACGATTAAAATTGAGGCCAAACTGTTCAATCTTGGTTTCATCAGACCAGGAAATCTTGTTTCTCACAGTCTGAGAGTCCATTAGGTGCCTCTTTCTTTAGAAACGTTCACAGAAGAGAGGCTTCAGTCTGGCCAATCAATGGAGTGCTGCAGAGTCCGTTCTCTTTGTGGAGGTTTAGCCCATCTCCAAAATTGATCTCTGCAGCAAAGAGTGACCACCTCTGGTCAGCTCTTTGTCTAAGGACTGCTCAGTTTGGGTGGGCAGACAGCTCTAGGAAGTTTACTCCAAACTTCCTCATTTAAGAATTATTTGAGGGTGTTCTCCTTGGAAGCTTCTACAGTGTTGAATTCATTTTTGGAACCTTCCCCAGACCTGAACCTTAACACAGTCCCGTTCCTGAGCTCTGCAGACAGCTCATTCTACTCATGGCTTGGTTTTTGCCTTATCTGCTGTGAGGCCTTGAGAGAGATGTGAGCCTTTTGAAGTGAAATGCAATAAATTCAATTCACCAATGATGGAGTCAAATCAAGGCATAGAAACATCTCAATGAGGAATGAGAGTATTGGGAGGCACTTGAGGTACATATCAGGTGTCAAAAAACTGTCAGAATACTTGAATGAGATATTTCAGTTTTTCCTTTAATAAATTTGAACAAATGTATAAACTTCTGTTTTCACTTTGTTCCTCAGGCGGACTGAGGGTAGACTGATGTAGGAAATTTATTTTTTATTTTAATGAACTTTGAAAAAAATGCACTGAATGTGAAGAGCCAAATTTTTTAATTTAATGTTCGTTTTTAAAGGTCTATAGATTTGTTGTAAAATGCGCCTTTAATGCAATCGCACAGTATTGTTCTCACATATCTAACAAAGCCTTGCAGCTGCACTGGATGAAAATGTTTCTTAAATGTTATTCAATATATACAGTACATACAGTATATATTTAATATATGATATTGCACATGAAGATCATTTAAACAAGCCCTTCACTCCTAAAAAAACAATGACAGCTGACTCGACAGCTGGCTAATTCCAGCACATCTCACCTCTAAAAAGAATGTGTGCAGATCTCTCAAAACATCTTTTTCTACAAAAAGGTCAAATGCGTTTGATTCACTTCCCACATCGCAGAGCTGGAGAGTCTCTCTCGTACAAACTGTGAAGTGTGTCGAGACAAGCGGGTAATCACAGCAGCTGCTCTGCTCGCTTCCCCCTCTGCCTTGAATACTTAAAAGTGTTTTAATCTCCTCTTGGCGATTGCATCATGAAGGTTGTTTTCTAATGGATTGAACAAT
The DNA here is from genome assembly GCF_963576545.1 of Limanda limanda. Classification (NCBI taxonomy): domain Eukaryota; kingdom Metazoa; phylum Chordata; class Actinopteri; order Pleuronectiformes; family Pleuronectidae; genus Limanda; species Limanda limanda. The sequence goes on from NC_083642.1 coordinate 25,328,135, forward strand.
TAGGTTGAAAGCCAAGTCAACCCGAAACCCAAAAGACTTAAAGACAACTTTTCTCAACGCCCTCCACAGATTCAGTCTGAAAGTTTGATGATACAAGCGATGATCCTCTCCACAGACTGATGTTGAATCCATCATTCCTTGTGAAGAATGAGGTGCCCTGAATTTATTCTCAACAAATACTGAGTGATTGTTGAAACTGTTGCAAATTTGCATTACTGCTGGTAGGAATATTCACAGATAAGTATTCCGAATTTTTGTGTCATGTATTAGTTACGTCCCCAATGTGTAAAAGGCCTCAACGTTAACCCTCAAAATTATAAGTTGTAGGGGTGAATGGACGACAATCTATTATGAAGATAAACTAAACTTAATTTTTTAAAAACAATCTGTTACTTAACATTTCCATCATTCCCATCACTATCAAACAAAGCAATCATACAATTTTCTTCTTTAAAGCCCAAAATCTCTAGAAAGATACAAGCTGTGTCTCAATTCAGGGGTTGTGTCCTTCGGAGGATGCATTTGAAGACCGATGGCATTAAAGCGGCATGACTACGCTGTCCCATTTCAAAGGCCACCCCAAATGTGGACTACAAATGCATCCTTTCATCCCAGAGAAACGAAGGCTCCAACAGGTGGCTCCTTCTCAGGCCAACCTATGCCAGCCTTTGGATACAAACTTTTTCTCAAAGAGGTAATGGCACCAGCAAGCGCTAAGACGCCTTACACTTTCAGAAAACCCATGGGGCATTCCACTTTCTCATCATGTCCAACAGCAACTCTGTTTTTTAGGCAACAGCAATAAGGCCGGGACAATCTGGTGAAGCCAGAAATCCTCTGTAGACCAGAGTCTCATTTAAATTTTGCCTTTGTGGTCTCCATGAAGGCGCTGAATTGGGACATGTGTTTATTACAGACTTGGCTTTTAGTCTTTTCCTTTAAAAATCAAGCAGGCATTCAGTTTTTGTTTCCCTCCTGTCGTGCCAAAAGTGGCCAGAGAGCTGAAACCAATCAATCCTCCCTGGCTGTGAGACTTTTGATCAAAGAGATGTTTGACCAAGTGAGATGATGAGAGGGGGAAAAAAAACGCCTCACACAGATCTAGGGTTGGATACATAGTCCGACAGTGGGTGGCTACTCCAATCTGCTGCAGAGGCGCGTTTCAGTCTTGAAAAATAGAATGTGTGATGTATTTACAGACCCCCAGAAAAAAATATTATAGAAACGATGTGTTGTCTGCAAGTGAAGTAACTTATGTGTATAATGAGGTCTTTTAAAGCCTCATGTCAAAAAGCTGCTAAATGTTTTCTCATACTTAAAGTACTTTAAGAGTGCAAGCTTGTTGTCACTGGCTCCAACGTATACAGGTATATGCTGGTTGAGGAAGGAACTCTTACCAACTTGCTGCCATGCCCTGCTATATCACTATGGCAACCACAGAACATACATTTTGCAAATGTTTTGTTTACAGATTATCCTAAATCTGTGTCATCGAGCCTGCATCGCCAAATTCAATGATCCTTACCACGTGGGGTGAGAGGTAGGGTATGACCTAGAAAGCATGTCTTTGGACTGTGGGAGAAAACAAGAGTACCAGTAGACACCCAATGTAGGTGGAGGGAGAGCATGCACACTAGCAACAGTGTTAACCAGTGCAGCAGCATAATGCCACTATAAAGACATGCAAACTGCATTAGAAGCCTTGAGAATAGTTGTAGATTATTTCCCCCGTGGGCCACATTGACAACATTTGTGTTAAGCTGTTAAAACTCTCTCCAGTGTTAAATGGAATTTCAACACTAGAGAGAGAATCATCACAACCAGCAGGGTTTTAAAGAGAGCTACAGTTCATAGGATTGTCATTCCTGGCTATTGCATAGCTCTGAGCAAACACAACACGTTCCAGTGTATTTAAAAAGCACACTGATACAATAATACCACTATTCTGATGTGGCTCAGTCACACTGGCAATACAAGCTCTGCTGAGAACTGAGAACAGGACAGAGTTGAGATGCCAAATAACAGTCCAAGGCTAAATCAGTTTTAAAAATGGAGGGCTCAGCTTTACATTAAGCCCTGCTGTGGTCGCCTTGTTGGACTTGTTCTATAACTCGGTGTAAACCATTGCTGGCTTTACTGTACAACAGTAAAACATGTACAACATGGAGACAACGTGACAATAAGGAGTTGTCAACACTAAGATGGCACCATGGGCAACAATTACCTGAGGGTAGATTATATGCATTATTTCTTAGTTGAATTTTTGTAATAAAAAAGCAGATTTGTGTTGTTAATCAACTTAGCCACCTAACCAACTAATCAGTATAATTTTAAATAAATCTGTATCACCGAACAAAGTTATATCTTGTTTACAAGTCAATCATTTTGATAATAATAACTACATTTCTTCATCTTGGGTATATACAAATAAAACAGTGATTAAAAGTAAAACATGCACACAGAAGAGTGTGTCTAAACATATAGAAAAAGTAGTACCTGATGCCTGTGTCACAGTGACTGCATGTCTCCATTATACAGCATGTGCATAGATAGATTTCACCTGCTTGTGTTGTTACTGGTGGCTTTTTGTAATAAGTAAGACATTTTTTGAGTAAGAAGTTCAATTTTCCACACACCAGGTTCACAAATACTTAAAGCCAGGGTTGGTAAACCAGGAAACTTATCAGGAGCTATACTTTGAGAAAATGCAACCGATACATCCCACTCCCTCCCGGTGACCCTCTTGTTAAAGCTACGCCCACAACACATAAACATGCACTGACTGACAACTGGAGCCGACTTCTCTGACTGGCATGCTAACGTCTTGCTATTGTCTCTGCCTCAGCGGTGTAAGTTCTCCCCCGGAGGAAGTCTCTGAAGTCTCTGGTCATACGCAGTGAGAGCATAGGGAGTAAGGTGGGATAGCAACAGACATGTGCCAATCATTTCATTCAGTCTTTATGTTGGGCTTACAGACCCCTGTGATTAAATTGAATTTGTGAGGGGGGTTGCCGTTTCAGTAAAGTGTGCAGAGATCATCATTAGATTGTGTAAGTAAATGTCGACTACCAGTCTACATCTGTCTACTCAGTGAGTCAACCGTGAAAACCTCGACATTATTGACAGGTTAAAGGTTGGCAGTGTGTCAGTCTGTACCAGCCAATATTTACACCAGGGAAATTCAAACATTAAATTCTTGGCTGTGAGAGCCTCCTTAGGTTACAGTGCTGTGAATGGTGTCTGGCTCAGTCATCCCAGCCTCCATGAAGCCTGAGTCACCACTAGACGGGGATTCAATACTGGAACCCGTGTCTCTAAACCACGGGTGGTGAATTTCAATGGAGATCAGGGCAACCAGTGTGAAATAATAATTTAGTGAGACAGAACTCTTGCATGGAGAGAGACACAAATACACACATGCAGACACGTACAAAAGCAGGCTATATAGAGAGAACTGAACATAAAAAGAGTGGCGAGGATGTGAGGATGTTCACAGCATACAGACAGAGAAGAGGAGGAGAGGAAGAGAGAACATGAAAGAAAAACAAGTAGTTATAATTTGCATAAAAGGAAAAGATTAAGACAGGAGTAAAGATAAAGGGATAGAGAGGCTACTAGAGGAGGAGGAGTAAACAGGAATAAAACAGAGAGAGAGAAAAACAGGGATGGCTCTGGTGAGGCATAAAGAGCCGAGGGAGAGGATGGTCACAGTCAATGAGGCAGCAAGAGCAAAGAAAAATGTGTTTGCATGGGAATAATATCAATGCAAACTGTCGGCCTGGGGGAATAAATGAAAGTGTTGCTCTCCGGCACACATTTCCCATCAGTCCCACTAAGAGGAACAGCAAGCACAGCCGGCGTAGAGGCCCCGGAGGTTAACTGTCCAATCAGCCGCTCGACTACCTGTCTCCACGGAGACAGCCCCAGTGACATCATCGGGGATGAAGGCTGGCTTGTAGATGAACGCAAAATGATAAGCAATCACATCACCAGTTTCATGACCCCATGGGTACGTACAAGACTGTTAGTATTATGTTGCTTGTTTCTCTTCAATCTGAACCATTTAATCTTCTCCATGTAATCCTCTGGTGTGGCCCTCACTTTCTCCCTGCCTCTAACAGCTGAGAGATAAACGCTGCTAATAACACTAGGATGAAAATCAAAAGCCTCAAACACTCATGTACAGTTACTCCATATGTATTATTACAATCGCACGCTGTTTGAGTAATTGATGGATCGAATAAATAGGTGCATCATTTTTACATCAGTGTGAGAACTGGTGTATCATCAAAGATAAAACTTGAGAAACACCAAACAAGCTGGCGGACTGAACGAAATCATTTTCAATTTAAAAAAACAGTCATTTAAAATTTGACTACAACTGCAGCTAACCTGAATCAAACACATTTAATCAAGTCCATAGTCAAACATGTTGATTAATCAATAATGTATTTATCGACTTATCAATATATGGACATGACCACGGTCATTCTTGCCGACATTGATTTTACCCTTGAGTTAACTATGTCCAGAGTTTGATGATGTCACCGCCCACCTATCAGAGAGTTCACTCATTCATGTTTTCCACAGTCACACCCCCAAATCAGTCAATAATCAAATCACAACCCCAGACGACAGCCCGTGTATTCTGAACCACTATACAGTACGGAAGTGACTAGTAGGCAGCAAAGCAATGAGTGAAGGGTTTTACTTTTGAAAAACGCTTTGTAAAGTCTTGTCTCCAAAGTCTGAGTCAGAAAGAAATCATCTGATGGATTGTTTATTCCCTGTGTAGTTTTCCTGTAGCTAATGGCCATGACTTAGTTAAAAGCCTTCACTGTATGTGCGAAAGACTGATACCGTGAATGCCCTGTAAATATTGGGCCTGATCAACTAAAGGTTTGCATGTGTAAAAACGTGGGGAAACTTGATTTTACCCACAAAAAAGCATGAAAGCTGATCTACTGATGGTCCGCACTGAGGATTGTGTGCAGAATAACACCTGCTCTCCATTTAGTACGTTTAACTTAATGAACATGCAGTATCGGGCGTTTCTACCCGAGTGCACAAAATATTGGGAGGAGTGCAAATACGTAATGTAATTTACCAGATAATTGCAGTGGTTGTGACTGCTTCTTTATTTAGTACCTTTTAAAGGTAGGTGGTAATCTGCACAGCGTTGAGCACAGATGGCTGCAGTTATTGTGGTGAGGAGGCGACAGCAGGAAGAGGACAGAGCTACAGGTTCATCTGCTCGTGGTAACATGTTTGGATTGAGATAGGCTAAAGTAATCCCTCTCTCTCCAGGGCACTGATGGCCACCATCACACCAGATACAGCCCTGACCCGCTGCCTGTGTGCGCTCCAATGGCCTGAGTGTCTCCCCTGAGTGCTTTGTGCCACAGACAGTGAACTGTTCCTGCTGCGCAATATTGGTTAAAGGCATCTCTTCCAGCGGCCCCCCCACCTGTTTTATTTGCCGAGGTTTTATCATGAGCTATTTCTTCTTTTGTTCTTCTCCTTATGTCCTGCCATCTTCTCTTAATTTCATTGGTTGTTCTTTTTGTTTTACCCACAGGATTTACCTCTTCGCAGGTAATCTCCCATATCCCGTTTCTTTGAGTTATATCAATATGTCTTTGCTGTTACTCAACAATTTTTTTTTGCCTCTTCCACTAACACCTGCGATTCCATGGCATTACATTTGCTTTGCGCTTGCGTTCAGTCTTCTCTCCTTAATTCTCCATAACGGATGCAAAACACTCATTTAAATACTACTGCCTCTACCATATTTGCACCTGTTATCATTTGCGCAATTATTTCGAGTAGATCACCCGCAAAACGCCCACCAACCAAACGTTCCATCTGTTGTAATGCACACAGCAATTTAGTGCTCTTTATTTGGGATCGTAGTAGATCAGGCCCATTGTATATATAAACAGTGTTTTATTGAACTACGACACGGACACTTCTCTTTCTGCTTACTTTCCTGAATTGTCAGTTTGAGAAAAGCACCACATATGGCTTGTTATGTTTCTTTGCCTTGACAAACCAGTCGCAGTCTTTTTTCTGTCTCGTCTTTACCAACAGTGTCTGTAATCCCCCTCCAGGAGCCATCTGTGAATCTCTAAGCTCCTTCATTAATGATGGCTCGTAGAGATCTCCATAACTCTCTAATTGCAGTCTCTTGCCTCCAGCGGATCCATGTTTGTAGAAGGCTAGCCACACATTAAGTTATAACATATGGGCAGCGGAAATGACATAAATTAGAGGTATAAACTACGCTTAAGCTGTCAATAAATCACCATCTCTGAAAACACTCCAGCAGTGATGCCTTGTCCTCACATTCACTAGCAGCATGACCTTTTCCTCACTGTAGAAAGTTCTGGCACGTGTTTTTATTCAATACCCAGAGGAACCGGTCTGAGGGGACCAGGGCCCATCTCTGTCCACTCGTTCTATTGTTGTACAAGTGGTTCTGGCATACAACAGATATAATACTGAAAGGGAAATAATTTAGACACAATAGCCTTGAAAACATTTTTTGCAGAGTGAAAATTTAGGATTTAATTAGCAAATGCCATTATTCATTTTGGAAAAACTCTTTAAACAAGATTTCTGTCCAAGTATTATTAGATCCTACTACATGTGCTAAATGTTCACAGCTTTATAATAAGGTATATAGAGGATTCCTAATTCCCTATGGTTTATTACTGGACCGAGATAAGTCACACTTAACAGCTTTTGGTAAATATAGCAGATAATTTGTTAACCAAACTATCAGTTAGTCCTTTGTAACATCTACACATACACAGTCTAACAAATTCAAGTGATATCCCACTCAAACTGGCATCCTGGCATTAGCATCAAACAACAACTGGACATTGCTTGAAGATGGAGATTTAGTCTCAAACACACTTGTTGGTTCATTAAACATGCTCTCCATGTTAAAGCACAGAGAATATAATAACCATACACATTTCCCAGTGCAGCACATTGCTTTAGGTTTGAATAAATCTTGTTGGACAGTTGTCATAGTTCCTGTAAAATTTAAACACAACCACTAAAGATTATTGCAGGTTAAAGAAGTATATTTTAAGTTGTAAAGACTTAAACTTTGTTCTTGTTACTTTCAGATCAATATAGCATATACTGCATTGGATTTTAATAACAATATTGTTGTTAATATAAGTGTTTCCAGACTAAGGTGAAATCTTGCAAGCATTTTGCTGATGTTAGACAAAAATCAACTAGAAGGTTTTTGTTTTTCTTTTATACTAAAGAGTCCAGAGTCTTAGTTGGCACAAAGGGACTCAAAATAAAAGAGTAAGGTTGAATAATAATGAATATTACTAATACAGATTTTGTTTTTCTATTTCAGAACAAGAACAACAACTACAACTAAATCTAAAAGCAGCAGACCACATTCACACTACTGCCTACCTACAGTATGCTCAAGATTCACAGTAAACAGGACACGCATGTACTCCAGTGTTTGGTGTTTTTCTCTCACTGATATCAACCTGTTTACTGCTCACTTTCATGCAGCCATGTCAGAGCGTGTAAAGTTAATGCTGATACAAACCCAATATTTTCGTCTGTTGTTAGTTCACAGACAGAGCTCAACTGAAAGTATACAAATATGCATCTGCTCAGGCAGTGTTTACAGCCCTGAGAGGTCTGTAGTTTCAAACCGCCCCAGTAGAAACCAGTAGAAACCTCAATAACGATCAACCAGGATAGCATTCTTAAGATTTCCAGGCTTTACCTGGATGTTGTACAAACTATACTGAGCTTAATTGTAAAAAAAATGGATTTGAATCAGATTGTAAAACATAAATATCCTGTTTCTAATCATCTCCTCAGATTCAAGCAACTTAGTTTGAATACACAACAAGCTGTGACTTTAATGACACCAAACCATTCTAACGGAGGCATTTTAGAATTTACATCACAGGCAAATGGCAAATGTGAATCTGTTTACTGACCTTAAAAAAAGTCCAAGTGTCGTTCACTATCATCCGCTTGTATCTCACATGAGGCGGCAAAGGGAATGGGAAACAGGATATTCTGCTGTAAAGTGTAGGAGGAGGCTGCCGAGTTGTGTCAGAGCAACTTGATTTTTTGATCTGAGCTACAGCTGATATAGCACGACTCTGAAACAACGTGTGTATGTTAACCCAGCCTGTCATGTACTGAGTCCATCTGTTTATTTGGTAATGCCAGCTTTGAGTTTTAATCTACAGCCAGGCCGGGGGTCAGAGTTCCAACACACACACACTGAGCTGGAGATAATACCAATGCTTGACTGGTGTAATTGATGGTGTCTCCACCCTGCAGCTTCTCCACGTCATTTAAAATTCTTACAATGGATATATTCAATGTGGCATTTGTACGTAGAGTCAAATGAAAAGTATTAATTTGAACTCAAACAGTTACTTGATATTCATATCTTTCATAACACCCGTCAACCCCCACTACTCAGCTGTCTTTGTGTAAAGCTGGAATTATCTCACACTGATGGGCAGCCTTTTTATTATTTATTTTATTACCGCTCTCAGCCTGCAGTAATATTGAGTGATGCGCCGTCCTGCAGAGAGAAAGGAGAGTGACGGCCGCAGTTTATATTGCATCTGAAGTTTTCGGAGAACACAGCAGTGCAGCGGTCTGTTCAATGGGGGTGTTAGACTTGACTCCAGAGACACAGGAACATCCCCCGGAGATGAGTTATCAAGAGAAAAACAACACAGACAAAAACCTCGAGTAAGCAGCCAAGGGAAATCTTGAACGAGGTCAGATTGCGAAAACAAAAAAGAATGAATAAAATTTTTATAAGAGGTGTGGAAAGGTGGGTTGAGGATACGGGAGAAGATGAGTTGAGATATGAACAGTGGGAGAACAGCAAGTCTCGGCTGTAAACATAAACAGGGTTAGATCATCAGATTTCAAGATGCCACTGATGATAGTGTTTCTTAATCTGAGAAAGGCTGCTGGGAAACAAGACTTCAACAACAAAGAAAAACTTAAACAAGAAAGGTGTTGCGAAAGTCAGAATAATTAAGAGGTGAAGAACTGAGAAACAGTGAAAACGTATTTTAGCGTTATTAGATATGATGCTGTAAGAAAAGACAAGGTAGGTGGTCGTTTATGTGGTTTGTTCCTTTGGTCACTGGAACATCGCACCAAATTAATGGTCACACATATTTTTCATATCACAGGTTCCACTCAGTGCAGCATGTTGTGTACAGCTGAGGGAGGAGAAAACTGATTAAATGGAGTGAATGAATGTCGGCTGAGGACCAGACAATCGCATGTGGTGGAGCTGAACACTCCTCGAAAAGAAGAGGTTGCACTAAGTTATACCAATAATTGAATATTATTTATTTATTTAAGTTAAAACGTATGTCTAACCTATACACAAAACTTAGACTGTAATAGAACTCAACAGTGTGTGGTCTCTATAGGAAAAATCCTGTACTCAGCATTTTAACGATCCAAGATAGACTGCTACAAACTTCGAGATTGTGAAACAAAGTTATATTCTCCTGTTGAAGCCACAAGTCCTAATGATACCAACAGCGTTCTCAAAAAATCTGGTTTTATTTGTGATGTGAAGGCACTGCACTACACAAATAGTTTGTAATGCCAATGTCTTTGATTGGTGGAGCTCGCTGTTACCATGGAAATGGAAAATAATGTCTGCTATGTTAAGATGATTCAGCGTTACGTTACAGTTACCACAGAGCGACCATGACTTCCCTTTCTAACATGCTGAGGTTTCGAGTTCAAAGAGGTGAAAAGTGATCATTCACAAGGTTTATGGGATGTATAGTTTCTTTACTCTTAAAATAATTATGAACACAGTTTTGCACCATTGCCTTTTTTGTTTTGTTGCTTTGAATCAATAATTTATGGTCATGATTCATCTCGTTGCCCTCTGGCAATTAAAACTCTTTTTATACGGACCTGTTTCAGGTATTATCCCAGACGACAGGTCGGCACTAAACTAGCGTTACGTTAGCTTCACAACCGCCATTCAGAGCTTTGAGAAACATTAGCAAACACTGATATGCAAATGATTAAAAGTTAAACAAGTGATTTAAACTTTAAACCAGCTATTTATCCTTTCTGCTCTTTAACCTGCCACACTCCCTGTGAGCGGTGTTTAAAACAGATGAGTAAGAAGTGACCCTACATTGACTTTAACCAAAAAGACAAAAAAACGTATTTATCATCAAACACATAAAAATGTATTTTGCCCAAGTGTGATTGTACAATCCCTGGAGATTAATTAGCCAAACTGAACCGGAGCCAGAGTTTATTTTTCGCTGTACCGCCAATCGACAGACTAATGCACAGAAATTAAATACAACTAATAAAAATGGGTTAATGACTTTTGACATTATGTCTAGGGATGCACGATATTGGATTTTTGCCGATATAGGATATGCTGATATCTTGTAACTAATTTGGGCCGATTGTCAATACAGCATTTAAAGCCAACTGAAAGAAGTTCAATAGACCAAGTGTCCTCTTTTTGCACTGTTAAATAAATTATCCTAAATTAGTATTCTAAATATGCTGTACAGATTTGCTTAAACGCAATAATATATTAAGCCTTTATCATTTCAGTCGTCGCAGATGAACCAACTGTGCACCAGCTGATTTGTGCACACACAAACAGCATGTGTCATTTTGTGCAGATCATTTTTGGTTTGTATACCACACCCATCTAACAAGCACATCACTGCTCTAATCGGGTCTTCGAGTGCACCACTTCATCTAGTAATTGCTTCCCTCTGCTATCAGATTTAAATTTCCCAGTTCGCCTTTTGCCTCTCACTTCCCTCACATTCATGCACCTTAAAGCCATAATAATGCTTTAATACATCATTAAGATTAAGATTAAGATACATCATTGCTGTTGTTGTACTGTGGATGACATATAACCTGATTGCGAAGTTCTGGGAACAGAGTGACAATTGTACAACATAGTCAGATGAGAGAAACGGAAATTATCAAGCTTGTTACTAACAAGCCGACGCTAAATCTCGATTTCGCCTTTTACTTGATTGTTTAAGGCTATTACTGATGTTTCTTAAATAACTACTTTTACTGTAAATTATGTTGTACTATTTGATCTGTTGTCTTTTAGATTTTGTCTGTCTTTGATTATAAATAACATTGTATTCAACTGCTTCTTGTCTTTAATTGTATTTATTCCCTTTTTGAAACACTGCTTACGGCTGTTTTGAAAGGTTCTGTATTATTTTTATTTAAGTAAGCATTTATTATGTACAATATGCTGTACAATATATCTGTGTTCGTACATCATAACCTGCTCATGATGAAAACTGGTATTTAAGCCTCATAACTAAGATACTGACGTCCATATAAATATACTAATTGCTCTGTAGTTCTATTATTAATAAAAAAACAACCATGATGACTCACTTCTACAAAAATAACACCCACATTTCAGTGAAAAACAAAATAACATTTATATAAGCATCAGCTTCTTGCCTAATGAAAATCTGCAAACTTCGGGGTTTGGTATCGATGTGTGGTCGGTATGTAAATCTGTGAGAGCTTTCATGGCCAAAAAAACTGTGGCATGTTGGTGCAGAAACAAAACAGGAGAGATGGAGCTTAGCACTCCACTTACTTCCCTAGTCCCCTGCTCCCTGGTCAATCTCCTCCTGTGTCCACTCACAGTACAGTTGATTTCTCTTCTTCACACTGCTGCTCTATCCGTATCTCTCTGTCTATCTGTCACAATGCATCGTGCTTTCCTTCCCCCCCCCCCTCTCTTCCTTTGCAGCGTGAGCCACAACAGGGCATCTGGGGACTTGCTGTGCCATTCAGCTAAATCTCCCCCACCAAGCCCAACAGTTTCCCAGCAGACGCTGATTTCTTCCTTAAATAGATGTGAGGCTGCATTAAGAGACACAGCTACAGAGGGAGGGCGGGGGGGAGAGCAGACGTTTGAGGAGAGATAAAAGACAAGAAAAAAGCCAGTGAGGGAGAATGTGAAGAGTAAAAGACACAAAAAAACACAAAAAAGCACAGGAAAGAGTGGGGATAGCAGAAGAAAACCCATCGATGGTAAGAAATACATATATATCTGGCTGCCCCAATTATGTTGACTAATGTTGTCTGTGGCAGTAAAAGCACAATATAATAAAGAAACTAATGTGAAGTGAGAAAAGTACGACAGCGTTCACTGAGAAGATGGAGAACGAGATGGAAAACAAGGACACATGCTCAAAAAAACTCTGAAAAATTTGGTGAAGTGAGAAATGCTTTTGTCCCTGTAGGCTTGTTATTTAAATATGGAGCTAGGATTGTATGAATGTCAATGTGAATCATAAATAACCTCTACTACACTTAATGTTATCAAGCAAGGTGAAGAAGAGGAGATACGTGAGGGTTATATGACTTCTGTAATACAAA